>NC_092368.1:9141875-9245876 GCF_030848805.1 Temnothorax longispinosus
CTTTTGTTTTGCCTTTTTGTGTTTTATTTCTTCTGCGTTGTTCATTTCTTGCCTAAAAGTCGTTTGACCATGGCATAATAACAAACAATCAATCAATCAATCTCTCTCTCTCTCTCTCTCTCTCTCTCTCTCTCTCTCTCTCTCTTCTCTCTCTCTCTCTCTCTCTCTCTCTCTCTCTCTCTCTCTCTCTCTCTCTCTCTCTCTCTCTCTCTCTCTCTCTCTCTCTCTCTCTCTCTCTCTCTCTCTCTCTCTCTCTCTCTCTCTCTCTCTCTCTCTCCTGCTCTGGAAAATTTCGTAACCAATTTCCAAAAAGATACCGATTCCCAAAAAGATCGGTAACGAAAAACTATACAGTTTATAACACTCCCCGGGAAATTCTACCCCTACTTCATATATAATGTTTTGCGATTTGGTCAATTAATTCCCGAAAAATTTGCAAAATTTCTGATACTGGCTTCCAAAAAAATCGGTAACGAAAAATTATACACTTTATAACATTCCCCGGAAAATTCTACCCCCGTTTCATATACAATTCTTTGAGATTCGGTCAATTATTTTCCGAAAATTAAAAAGAATTAGAAAAACCGGTTTTGAGAAAATCGGTAACAAAAAACTATACACATTATGACACTCCCCGGGAAATTCTACTCCTGTTTCATATATATTTCTTTGAAATTCGGTCAATTATTTCCCGAAAAAATGAAAAAATTTCGAATACCGGTTCCCAAAAAGATCGGTAACGAAAAATTATACATTCTATAACACTCCCCGGAAAATTCTACCCCTACTTCATATACAACACTTTCAAAACCAGTCGAATAGTTTAAGAGTGTATAAAGGACATACATACATACATACATACATACATAGATACATACATACATACATGCATACATACATACATTCATTTTTATATATATAGATTAATGTAAGATAAAGAAGTAGGAATTTCAGTAAACATTTTATTTTTATTATTATTAACATCTAATTTACAAGTAGATAATGAATTATCATATAAATTTCAATTTTCAAATTTCTGACTAACAAGAGTCGTTATAACTTCATCTTTTTCTATTTCTTTATTATTTTTACAATCAATCAATGTGCTATCGTAAACAGTACAATTTTTCAATTCTTGACTAACTAACACTACCCAAGTGTAAATCGCCGATTTGGATAATTTTTTAATATGTTTTAGTAGACGTAAAAATAAGATATACGTATTTTTTTTATCGGCGGAAAACCATATTTAGGGTGTGAAACACCCCTTTGAATTTATGGGTATCGATTTAATTGTTTTGTATATAAAGATTCAGTATTTTCGGCCCGAACCAAATAAAATAGTTGCATTATCAAGAGATATGAAAAATAAAAAATTTTCGACTCGGTTCGATCATTTTTAGGGGGTAAACCACCCCCTGTATTTGAAACAAAAATTTAAAAAATGCCCAGATAATTGCAAATTTCATTCAAAAATTTTGAAAAAAATATATGTTACACTCGCATCCAAAACAAAAGTGAGACTGTTTGAGGATTTAAGGGTGACCACCCTTTTATCGAATTTCTTACGTAACATTTAGAACATCGGCAAAAAATGTCCGTTTTCGGTACCTCGATTTTTGAAACTTTTTTTATGCCAAATGGTTACTTATGATGACCCAATAATCCCTGCAAAATTTCAAGAGGAGCATACGCCCCGTTTAAGAAATATAGGGGGTCAAAGTTGACCATATCCAATCAGAAAATATAGCAGCTTCACATTTATACTCCAATAATAATGCCCAAAAAATTCAGCCGAAATAGTTCTTTTAAGATTTTTGGCTGCTGATTACGAATCTGAAGTCAGATTTTAAAAATTCAAAATGGCGGATTCAATATGGCAGACTGATTTTTCTTAAATTCATCGGATTCACTTAAAACTCGTTACTCGGGGGTTTTTGGGGTCGCTGATTACGAATCTAAAGTCAGATTTTAAAAATTCAAAATGGCGGATCCAATATGGCGGACTGATTTTTCTTAAATTCATCGGATTCACTTAAAACTTGTTACTCGGGGGTTTTTAGGGTCGCTGATTACGAAATTGAAGTCAGATTTTAAAAATTCAAAATGGCGGATCCAATATATCCAACGAAGGCAAGATGTAATGCATAATCCAGCCAGCAAAGGCAAGATGTAATCGACAATCCAATTAACGAAGGCAAGATGTAATGCATAATCCTGCCTTCGTTGGTTTGATTATTACAACTTGCCTTTGCTGGCTGGATTGTCGATTACATCTTGCCTTTGCTGACTGGATTACGCATTACATCTTGCCTTCGTTAATTGGATTGTCGATTACATCTTGCTTTTGCTGGCTGGGTTATGCATTACATCTTGCCTTCGTTGGTTGGATTATTACATCTTGCCTTTGTTGGATATATTGGATCCGCCATTTTGAATTTTTAAAATCTGATTTCAATTTCGTAATTAGAGACCCCAAAAACCCCCGAGTAACGAGTTTCAAGTGAATCCGATGAATTTAAGAAAAATCAGTCTGCCATATTGGATCCGCCATTTTGAATTTTTAAAATCTGACTTTAGATTCGTAATCAGCGACCCCAAAAACCCCCGAGTAACGAGTTTTAAATGAATCCGATGAATTTAAGAAAAATCAGTCTGCCATATTAAATCCGCCATTTTGAATTTTTAAAATCTGACTTCAGATTCGTAATCAGCAGCCAAAAATCTTAAAAGAACTATTTCGGCTGAATTTTTTGGGCATTATTATTGGAGTATAAATGTGAAGCTGCTATATTTTCTGATTGGATATGGTCAACTTTGACCCCCTATATTTCTTAAACGGGGCGTATGCTCCTCTTGAAATTTTGCAGGGATTATTGGGTCATCATAAGTAATCATTTGGCATAAAAAAAGTTTCAAAAATCGAGGTACCAAAAACGGACATTTTTTGCCGATGTTCTAAATGTTACGTAAGAAATTCGATAAAAGGGTGGTCACCCTTAAATCCTCAAACAGTCTCACTCTTGTTTTGGATGCGAGTGTAACATATATTTTTTTCAAAATTTTTAAATGAAATTTGCAATTATCTGGGCATTTAAATTTTTGTTTCAAATACAGGGGGTGGTTTACCCCCTAAAAATGATCGAACCGAGTCGAAAATTTTTCATTTTTCATATCTCTTGATAATGCAACTATTTTATTTGGTTCGGGCCGAAAATACTGAATCCTTATATACAAAACAATTAAATCGATACCCATAAATTCAAAGGGGTGTTTCACACCCTAAATATGGTTTTCCGCCGATAAAAAAAAATACGTATATCTTATTTTTACGTCTACTAAAACATATTAAAAAATTATCCAAATCAGCGATTTACACTTGGGCAGTGTTACTATAACTTCATCTATTTCATTAGTGTTGTCTTTTATTACATATTTCTCACTTTCTAAATTATTACATAATGATATATTTTTTACAAACATTTTATCATAACAAGCGTAGTTATTTAACAAGCGTAGTTTTATTTATGCACTCATCGTAGACAGATATGTGTTTTGCATACATGGTGTCTTTTGCAGACATGGTGTCTTTTGCAGACATGGTGTCTTTTGCAGACCTGGTGTCTTTTACAGACATGGTGTCTTTTACAAACATGGTTTTTTTAATAGATATAGTGCTTTTTACAGGCAGAATATCTTTTACATACTTATCTTTTACAATATTTTTTGCAGACATATGATGTATAATATTATTTTTTTTTATAATATATTTTCTTTTTTTTAAGACGAACACGATGTTGTTCTTCCGTTTCATAATGCCTTTGTAAATGTTTTTCATGTGCACATTTTCTTCTGTTTTCTATCACAGCTAATGGCAAAACCTGTTTGGGAAGACCATAAATTAAATTTTGCGGAAAATGATCAATAATGTTAGTTTCAAATATTTTTATTAAATGCTGTCTCATTACGGAATGTTTGTATTTAATTGTATTTGGTTTCAAACCAAATAATAATGATACCGCAAATGCAATTGCAAATACTCCACATTGCTATTTGGTTGTTGTTGTACATTAGGAAATTTTACTGTATTCTTATTAAATGTTAAAAATGGACATAATCGCTTTAAGTATATTTCATGCTGAGCATGTAATTGTTTATAATTTGAAGAATCATAAATATATACTGTTTTATTATCATAATAACTACATACCCAATGACCATCATGTTCTGACGTGCTACTATGTGAAATTTGTATATGTTTTTCATTTACCGAAATAAGTTCTATTGTTTGTGGCATTTGTATTTTCCATGTTTTGCGAGGACGAAAGGAAGAGCAATTTTTTAATAAAACACCAAAAGTCTCCATATGTATATCGTCCAGCCATTCACCTGATTTTATAACATTAATATCATGAGTTGATAATTTTATTATTATATTTTTTGCAGCCATTATTAGTCTAGGATCCGGCCGCGTGATTTATACGTTTATCTGTTATTTTATCAAAATGCGATTTTAATGGATGATTACATATCAGGTCATACATCGCGGCCGGTGTGCCTAGCAAAATCTTGCCGCAAGTACCCTCAATTAGAGTTGTTTTAATTAAATTTTTTTAGACAACTTTGTTCATTTGCTTGCGAATGAAGCGTCATCTGAAAGAGAGTGATCTAAAGAACTTTAAAAAAATAGGTTGCCATCTCTCAGTCTGCCGCAACCTTTTGGCAGCCAGGTGCAAAAAGGTCCTTTTTCGTTAATTATCAACGTTCATCGTGTATCGAGACAATTTTTACACAAATTGAAGCTAAATTTTTCCTTTACACGATGGAATATGGTTGCCTGCGTAAAAGCTGCCGCAACTGGTGGTTGCCAGCATTTGAATGATCCGCTCTCACCTGCGCGAGCTCTTCAATCTTACAATGTGTTACAATGGAATAATTACAGCAATTTTCTTGAATTTCTTTAATATTACAATAGTTCCTAAACAATTTTCAAAAATTCCTTTTATAAATAAATTCCGCCGCTCATTCGTCTTCCGACTCGTCTGAACTCGCAACATCATACTCCAAATCATCAGAATTATCATTCGCGTTTTCAAAACATTATTCGGTCAACGTGCGCGGACCGATTCGGACGTGTTTTGTCCGGAAAGAAAATTTTTTTAAGTATTGCGACTGTCTGCATTGATCCGCACTCAGACTTTTAGTGATTTAGTGATTTCCATTTAGACTTTGCCACGCTAACGGTGACTCAAACTTTGTTAATCAAACAGAGGAATATCTGGCCGTATTGTCCGCCGTTGGGCGGCATGAGCCAAAAATTTAAGAAGAAGAAGAAGAAGCGTTTTCAGAACTTTCATTCATCGACACGCGCAATACATCTTCGACTTTCAACGGCGTTGGGTCCCCAACGAATCACATTAATTTCAAAAAACCATCCAATAACCAACCGCAATCTTCAACGCGTAATTTAATACAACGTAATTTAATACACGGATTTGTAGCATTTTGCCACATCGAATTTACAAAAATTGCGCGTGTCGATGAATGAAAGTCCTGAAAATGCGAATGATAATTCTGATGATTTGGAGTATGATGTTGCAAGTTCAGACGAGTCGGAAGACAAATGAGCGGCGGAATTTATTTATAAAAGGAATTTTTGAAAACTTGTTAGGAACTATTGTAATATTAAAGAAATTCAAGGAAATTGCTGTGATTATTCCATTGTAACACATTGTAAGATTGAAGAGCTCGCGCAGGCGAAAGCGAGTTATTCAAATGCTGGCAACCACTAGTTGCGGCAGCTTTTACGCAGGCAACCATCATATTCCATCGTGTAGAGGAAAAATTTAGCTTTAATTTGTGTAAAAATTGTCTCGATACACGATGAACGTTGATAATTAACGAAAAAGAACCTTTTTGCATCTGGCTGCCAGGAGGTTGCGGCAGACTGAGAGGTGGCAATCTATTTTTTTCAAGTTTTTTAGATCACTCTCTTTTAGATGACGCTTCATTTACTTCGCAAACAAATGAACAAAGTTGTCTAAAAAAATTTAATTAAAACAGCTCTAATTGAGAGTACTTGCGGCAAGATTTTGCTAGGCACACCGGCCGCGATGTATGACCTGATATGTAATCTTCCATTAAAATCGCATTTTGATAAAATAACAGATAAACGTATAAATCACGCGGCCAGATCCCGTACTATATGCAATTAATAATAATAATGTTTAAATAATACTTATATTTTCTTATTTCTCCGTTAATTCTCCGTTTTTCTTCTTTAATGTATGCGCTTGTAAAACTTGATACACTGAAAAAGAAGATTAATATAAATTTTCATATCATACATGAATTGCAAGAGGAGAATCTACTTAAAATTACTTAATCAAGATATGTCCATCCATACATATCCATATGCAGTATATATATGTGCATGCACGTCAGGACAGAAGAAAAATAATTCTTTCTTTATGGTATTTATATAGGGTGTCTGATAATGACCAGACTACTTCTCGTAGATAGATAAAGCGGGTTAAGGGGAGATATACACCTAGCATGGTCGAAAAAATCGATTTTTTTTTGCATTTTCTTGAAGCTTGAGGTCTCAAGAATATCTGGTTAAAATTGCAAGTCAATATCTCGATAAATAACGAAGTTACAGCCGAGAGAGTGAACCGTCTCCGAGAGCGCGCGGGGCCTTCGGGACAAAAATGATGTTCAGGCTTGCTGTCTGTTGAGCCGTAATGGTAGAATGTTGCCCATATCGCTTTTTTCATGTCATCCTTGGAGTTACTGTTTCTTCGAATGGCTACGGATCCACACAAAACAGCAATGAGAGCTTCAACCAACTTATTTGGAAGATAGCTCCAAAAACGATGCACAGCGGGGCCAAAATCGTTAACATTGCTGCATTTCTTGCAACATGCACGTTCAACAATGGTGTCACGTCATTGTTAGAAATCATGAACGTGTTAGGAATATCGGTCGGATCGGGCGCGCACTTGTACGCTGCGCAAGAAGACGAAACTCGCATAGCGAAAGCCGAGCTGCAAGCGCAAGAACAGACTAAAGAAGGTCGAATACGGCGCCGACAACAAAATTTAGAAAATATGAACATTCCGTTGACCGCAGAAGACTTAACTATGGAGCTGGTATCGATGATTCCATGTAAGTTGACAAATTTCATAATTTATTCATTCCCAATTTTCAAACGCGTTTTTCTCAAAAACCACGTTTTTCAAATCGGTACCCAAAATTTCTCGAAAACCAATGAACCGATTGCCTTGAATTTTTTTGTGGTTATTCTATACATTATTATCTAGTACTTGTCATAGGATTTTTTTTTTGTTGCTTAGTTTTTGTTTTATAGGCAAAATAATAACTAATTTTGGTCGAAAAATCGCTATGTTATGTTCAAACGTCCGCCATTTTGTCATAATCGATATTTTCAAATTGGCTATGACAAGTACTAGATTATAGTATCTAATTTAATAATCTTTTTGGTTTTTTTGTTTCAGATGATTTTTGAAGAAACGCCAGGTGGGTACCGTTTACCCGGATTTTTTTACGGCGCTCCAAAGATTATACCACAACCTCGTCAATTTTTGATTTTTTTAAATAAAAAAAAATTGGACATATTCCTGAATGTGTATACTTTTAGATAGAAAAACTCCCAATCCAAAATTTCAAATAATTTTCCTTAAAAAAATTCACAAAAATGACCTTTTTTTTTTTTTTCCGGCCTCCTAGGTATATATCTCCCCTTAAATTAAATCAAAAAGTTCTTTATCATTTTGTAAGTTTCTTAATAATAGGAAATAAATTAACGTAGTGCTACATGATCAATGTGCATCCACGCAATTAGATGAGAAAGAGTTAAAAAAATATTTTAATAATTTTTCATGATCTATTTCATTTTCTTCATTAGGGATAAGGTTTTTGGCACCACACACTCCGCAGAAATGCTGCTGTATTTTGTCTTCCTAAACAATTACCGACATTTTAACTTTGATAATGGAAATTTTTTTTAATGTTTTTTAATTTTAAGAAAGTATTAAAATATTTTTTTCACGACTTTTAGTCTATAATACACATATATTGTAAACTGTTTGAATATATCTTTATTTTGTTTTTTTAATTTATAAATTAAATAAATTAATAAGATTTACTGGCAAGTATGCATAATTTATTACTGTATTATTACTCTTTACAGGTTTACTTTTATACTTACGTTTGTCCTTTCATATTTTTTATATTTTATATTTTATATTTTTTATTTTTTAATACTTTTTTATTTCTTTTATTTTATTAACTTTTATTTAAAAAACTTGCGTCTTATGTCTATGTTATATAATGTCGGCGACCATAATTACATGATATCGGCGACCATGGTTTACACGATGTCGGCGACCATGTTACACGACGTAGGCGGCTACGATATATCGTATATATAAACTTCTCGCCGCGCGCCTAGCAACGTAAACGTTGAACTGCTTCTTCTTGTCGAATTTCACGGACACATATTCTGATTAATGTATTTTTATTAATTAATTTTTATTAATTATTGAGAAACTTACAAAACAATAAAGAATTTTTTAAATTTAATTTAACCCGTTTTACCTGTCTACGAGAAGTGATTCGTTCATTATTAAATACTCCGTACATATGTAAATGCTTAAAATACACGTATACTCAAATGCATGCCAGTATTACGCATGTATTGTATATTATATGTATATACACAATAAGCCTTAATGTACATACAATAAAAGCATGCTCTCTTTATATATAACATAACCTCTTAACAATAAAAAATCATTTATAGTATATACTCTAAATGAGATTAATAATTTTGTTACTTTACTTACCAAATAAACTTATATAAATGAGCACTCTTATACTATTTTCTACGTTGCAATCGAGAAAAATTTGCAGTACACAATAAATTATAAACGTCGCAAAATCAGCTCGTCGCAAATTTACTCAACAGAATAATTATTACTCATTGTGTACACATCTAATACTAGATGCGCGCTCATTCAGTCACTAAAGCAATTGGGTTGTTGAAAAAAAATTATATATATATATTTTTTTTTATGTAAACGTGTATTAATAACACCAAAACACAAAAATTAAAAAAAAAATTTTTTGTGTAAACCTGTAAATTATTATTAATAATTTTATCGACGTAAAAATTCAAGTTTTGTCACGTGATCATGAAACGCCACGTGATTGGCGTACGGGCTTGTGACGTCACGATGTTATATGGTCACACCACGAAGACTTGATACGATGTGTTTATAGAATTACAGCTCTCCGAAACGACTTAAAATTATTAATAATTTGATCATTTAGCCGAATTTCGACGGAGTAATGTGTGAAAAAGGCTTCGTGAAAACAAATAGTAATAATTTGCCGCAAATTAACATATTTACGATACTGGAGTTTTTCAGAGATGACAATCGTTTCAATGCTCCAGAAATACGTTGTGCCAAAGCTTCATTATAAGTAAAATAATTGCCACAATTGAGAATTATTGACTATACGGGCAATGATTATAATCGTGGTAACGATTATAATCATCATGACAAATCGTCACCGAGTATCGACCAAAAATTCTGGTCATTCTAAAGTTGATGTAATTTAGATGTTATAAGCATCTAAAATTAGATCAACTTTAGAATTACCAGAATCTTTGGTCGAAACTCGGTGATGATTTGTCATGATGATTATAATCATTGCCAGTATAGTCAATTAAATTCTCAATTGTGTTAATTACACAGGACCACAAAAAAAATTTTTCGGAGAGCAATTGGGACCGCAGTAGACGATTTTTATAGATTTTGGGTAGCTAAAATTGAAACAAGGCCCCATTTTGCTCTAACACGTCAGGATTTTCAAGAAAGTAAGGTTATGTAGGTGAAAAACAGCGATTTTTGGCGGTGTAACAGTGTAATCGACAGTCCGTTACAAAAAAGGTGTGCTAAACAATTTCAACGCGCAAACATGACCTAAAAAAGAAGTTTGCGTGCATGCGCGTGTGTCGCATTGGTTACCGCCGGCGTTAGCGTAACCCAAGATGTACCGCGAGGAGGTCGCACGGTCGGGTTTACATCTCATTGGGGTGCTTGATTAAAGTGAGTCCCCTTGCCTCTCACTTCTGTATGTGCTTTTGTGTGTGTATGTGTGTGTGTGTGTGTGTGTGTGCGTGTGTGTGTGTGTGGAGGGGGGCACCCCACACACACACACTCTGAGCAGAGAGGGTTTGGAGTCGGTAAATACCGTAAAAATGACGAGCTACGGGGTCCTTATCTCTGCAAGTAACGCGCGCGCGCGCGCACACACACACTGAACAGAGAGGGTTTTGAGTCGGTAAATACCGTAAAAATGACGAGCTACGGGGTCCTTATCTCTGCAAGTGACACACACACACACACACACACAAAAGCACATACAGAAGTGAGAGGCAAGGGACTCACTTTAATGAAGCACCCCAATGAGATGTAAATCCGACCGTGCGACCTCCTCGCGGTACATCTTGGGTTACGCTAACGCCGGCGGTAACCAATGCGACACACGCGCATGCACGCAAACTTCTTTTTTAGGTCATGTTTGCGCGTTGAAATTGTTTAGCACACTTTTTTTGTAACGGACTGTCGATTACACTGTTACACCGCCAAAAATCGCTGTTTTTCACCTACATAACCTCACTTTCTTGAAAATCCTGACGTGTTAGAGCAAAATGGGGCCTTGTTTCGATTTTAGCTACCCAAAATCTATAAAAATCGTCTACTGCGGTCCCGGTTGCTCTCCGAAAAATTTTTTTTGTGGTCCTGTGTTATTTACTGGCGAAGTTAATGTTACTTATTCGGTTAAAATAATTACATTTTAATGTGTAATTGATCATTAACAAATAACATTACTACGAGATTTTTATAACAATAAATTATTTAAAGGAACTGTCGTGTGAGCTACGGAGATGCAGCTGTAGGTTATGTCTAACTAAGATGTGAAGGAGATCTCTGCATTGTGAAATGTCGAGTATAGACCTTTGCATAATGTCAGGCAACAGACAATAGGAACAGGAAATAACCAAAAATACGTTAATTACAACCTAAAAAACTCGAATGCTATGATTGATTGCCAACAGGCAAGCACAGAATTTTCAACGTGACGGAAACTCTATGTCTATTTTGCCTGTGTAACTGCTTATTCTGCACTTATACATGATTTCTGATTTCTATTCCTTGTTCCTATTGCCTGTTGCCTGGCATTGTGCAAGGGCCTTATGTCCTGAACATAAGGTTCGGAGCATGGTCTTCACAGCAAGAGAAGTTCGATTTGCTGTTTTTGAGGTTGTCTCTCCGAACGGCATTAAACCACTTTTGACAAAGTTTCACGTCTTGTGGCACTGTCGCGAACACTTTATTTGATGTACTTTTGATTGTACTACCAGAGAGAGGGACGAAACACGTCCTATACGTTTTAATTATTGCCATTTCTATTAAAAGATCGAAATCTCAATAGATATCGTATACGGCATATAACATTGTGACGTCACAAACCGCTCGGGTAACTTCGGGCGTGATCGGCGCGTCATTAGCTATAAGTTTGAAGTAATATTTTATAAAACCTATATCTCCGTTAATATTACGAAAAAAAAAGAAAAACTTTTTTCTATAAAACATATGCATATAAACTTTTTAAATATATAAAAAAAATTACGTTCAAAAACCCAATTGAATGTGATTGGTTTTTACTTATAAATCCAACTAATTACCCATTAGTTAAAAGATTGGTGATTCGTCAGAGAAACTCGTTACATGAAAATTAGTAAAAGGTGAAAATGAAATAATTTCTTTTGCAAATTGGTAATTAGTAGAAATAAATTTTTTTTCACAACACTTTCACGGAAAGTTCGACTTTCCATGCCTGTAGAGAGGGGCGAAAGTGACCAATTTTACGCCAGGACGGCATTGGAAAGTGGCCACTTTCGTCCCGCTATGCCGTCCTGGCGTGAAATGGCCACTCTCGCTTCTCTCTAGGCATGGAGGTCGAACTTTCCGTATAGATATTGTGAAAAATATCGTGTGCACCTCGGGGCGAAAGCTTTTTCAGACTCGTGTGATTTGCCGCCCGAGCCAAAGGCAAAGGCGGCAAACTTCACACTCGTCTGAAAAACGCTACTTTCGCCCCTTGGTGCACAATATACTATATTATTAAAATAATTAATGACTTGTCAAAAACATATATTACTAATTTAAAAATTAATGATTAGTGGAATAGTATATTGTGCACCAAGAGGCGAAAATAGCGTTTTTTAGACGAGTGTGAAGTTTGCCGCCTTTGCCTTTGGCTCGGGCGGCAAATCACACGAGTCTGAAAAAGCTTTCGCCCCGAGGTGCACACGATATTTTTCACAATATCTTTACGGAAAGTTCGACTTCCATGCCTAGAGAGAGGCAAGAGTGGCCATTTTACGCCAGGACGGCATAGCGAGCGGAAAGTAACCACTTTTCTCCTTAAGGCGAAAAGTGATCACTTTCCGCCCGCTAATGCCGCCCTGGCGTGAAATTGGTCACTTTCGCCCCTCTCTACAGGCATGGAAAGTCGAACTTTCCGTGGAGGTGTTGTGAAAAATAATTATTAATTTTTTTAATAATAATTAATTAGTCTCAATTAAATTATTTATTTTAAAAATTATTAATTGGTTTAATATAAATATAAATAATTTAATTGTTGCAGTTAAACGTGGTTAAAAAACAATTATGTTAATGTTATATATACAAGTAAATACGCAAACAACGCAGGTGTCTGAAAAATGTTTAAAGGTGTCTAAAGAAATCTCTTTAAATGCTCAACCGTGTTGTAAACGTATAATGCGAATTTATATTTGTGTGATCAAGATACGTGATTAGAAGTATCTGTCAACTGCAAAACCGAGTTCTAAATGTTGCTATGAAATGTATCTCAGGATTTTCTGCTCTTTTACGGACTATGAGGTTAATCGCACGTTTCACACATTAATCTTAATGGCTTAGCGCCACATTTATTACTAATTGGGTAAAAAGAGGATATCTAAGTAAGCACAAGGTATATAATATATTATGATTACGAATTATTGAACATTGTATCATATTTTACCGTACTTTACTTCGTTTGATTATATTTTACCGTTTTTTTTTAACGCGGGAAAATCTTCGACTACCGGGAGACCTGACCAAAGCCCGGCCCCCCAGTAGCCCTCTCCGAAGAGGGGGAAGACCCCTCGCCTTCCGGGGAGAGGGACGAGAGGACCCGGATTCTTACCGGCTAAAACCCCGCGAATGCCCTCACGGCGTGCTTTACCTTGCGGTGATGGGGGCAGCGGGAAACGCGATAATTCGTTTGCCACCCCCTCCACGCCGCGCCTGTAGCTAGGCGTCTGTCTCTGGAGGTATAATCCTCCCATGGCCCTTGGGCCATCGCCTGTCTAATCTCTTCGTGGCGGGTTGGGGGGCATTAACCCCAACCCGTTACTTCTCGTAACGGGGTCTTTTACAACGGGCGCATGGTTACCCCGCCCATACGCCCGCACCCCGACCGATTGCCCACTAACGTGGAGCAACCAATTCGTCGCGGTTCCGATGCTTACCCCTTGGAGCAAGCGTCATCTTAAGGGAGGAGGGGGGGCAGAGCCACCCGGTAACTCCCATCCCCAAGAAGGGGGTTGAAGGGCGGGCCTTGAAAAACCCGCGACCAAACCCACGACGTCCCTATCGGCGGATACCCGTCCCCGCTCCCCATTGTCATCTATCTTCCCCCTCCGGAGGGGAGGAGAAGGACTCGACAAGGGGGCGACGACCATGATTGCGCAGCCGCCGCGGCCCCTCGTCGTCACTACTACCGTCCACTCTCGCGCCTGTATTAGGGCGGGAGACGGCAGCGGAGAAGAAAGCGCCATCGCCCACGCGCCGCAAACGCGGACGCGCCGGCGGAGACGACCGATGTCTCCTAGCCCCCGCATTGCCGTCACCGCCACGGTGAAGATTTCTCCGCGGTTGTGACGGCGGCGGCGATGGTGGCTGTCCACCGCCGCCGCTATCCTTACTGTCAAAGGAAGGGAGTCCGGCTACCCCCTCTCTGACGCGTTCCGCCGCCTCCTTTTGCGCCTCCTTTTGACTCGGCCACAGAAGGAGGTGAACGCTTTCCATTTGACCTCCCCCTGAACTCCGACCGCCGCCGAAAAGACGGCCGAGAGGGAGAGGTCATCCCCAATCTCCGCCCGAAGGACTCGGCGCTCCTCTTCCCACGCCGGGCAAAACTAGGGTATGTTGCGCCGAGTTTACCTGCTCCGGGCAGTGGTGGCAGCCGGTGGTGCGCTCCCTCCCAATACGACACAGGTACTCCCCGAAGCATCCATGTCCCGAGAACACCTGCGCCACATGAAACGTAAGTCCGCGCCCCTTCTTGGCGATCCAGTCCCGCAGGACTGGCTGAACGGCCTCACGTATCCTCCTCCCGGAGACGAGCCGTGGATCGGACAGCTTGTCCTCCCACTCCTGAAGGAGAATCTCCCTCTTTTGCAGTTTTAGCGCAGCCCTCGCTCTGGGCAAAATGAGGCCTATTTTGGCCTCAAGTTCCTTTAGTCGCCTGACTTACGGCGAGGAGGTCTATCGGCAGGATACCGGCGAGGACTGTCACCCCCACGTGCGAGACGGTCCGATATGCACGGGCTGCCCGGTTCACAATGTGTCTTTGGACAGCCACGAGCCGCCTGCAGAGGGTAGGGTTTTCCTCCACCCTCTCCGCCCATACAAGCGCTCTGTACAGTAGTACGGAGTGGACCGTCGTCGCGTAGAGGCGACGCACGTGCCCGCCGGGACCACCCAGATTCGGTAATAATCTGGTCAGGCTATTTGCCATGGCCTGGGCCCTGGGTATCGTGCGGGCAACGTGCTCGCCAAAACTGCCAGTGCCGCCCAGCCACACCCCCAGATACTTTATTTGGGTGGTGATCGGGACGCGGACACCCTCCCACGGGGGTGAAAGTAATAGGAGAAGGGGAGAAACGTCATGGCGGCAGGGCCATGCAGGAATGGGGAGCCGAGGCAAGCCGAAGACTGTCGATCGGGCACGAAGTCGAAAAGAAAAGTGAAACTACTGAAGTCGTTGTTCTAATGTTGAGTGTGAATCGTGAAAATGGTCAAAAACGCGGATCCCGAGTGACGACCACAGATGACGACGTTCTTAATATTCCTCCAAGATAATCTCTCGTTTGCTGCTGCACATGTTCGTCCTCGTAGAGAGATACCCTGGCGAAGGACAGATTTCGTGAGATCGCTGCTGTGATTGTGAGATTCGCCCTCGTACGAGAGATACCCTGGCGAAGGACAGATTTCGTGAGACCGCTACTGTGATTGTGAGATTCGTCCTTGTAGAGAGATACCTTGGCGAAGGACAGATTTCGTGAGACCGCTGCTACACGTGTTGTGAATTGTGAGATTCGCCCTCGTACAAGAGATAACCTGGCGAAGGACAGATTTCGTGAGACCGCTGCTGCACGTGTTCTGAGATTTCTGAGATTCGCCCTCGTACGAGAGATAACCTTGCGAAGGACAGATTTCGCTGCTAATGCACGTGTTCGGACGAATGTACCCAACTGTCACAGGAAGGGAGGATACTTGTCTTATCCGTACAGTGGCACAACAGTGTGATGTCGAAGGTAAATTTCCTTTGTTAAATTTGCCTAATTTTTTACTTTTTTATTTTAATCTATAATTTTTGAAATTGGCAATATTTAACGTGTGAATGTAATTGTATCATTACAGACTGCTGCTGATATTAAAGATGATACATTTGCTCGGAGGAATTTGAGGAACAAGAGGAAATAACCGGAGGCCCACCAATAATGCACAGATAAGCGAGAAGACAAAATGTGCAGTCCAGTCGTAAAAAAAAGTATGTGATATTATGTAACATTATGTACTCGCGTAGGTAGGATTCGACGATTATATGGTTCCTTATGCGTGATGCGTGCACATATTTAAGTTATTTGGAAGATAATTTCACCTTGTGTATTATTACATGTTATACATTATGTATGCTGGTGGGTGCTGGGACCATCTGATTTGGGGAATAGAGTCCGCTCTGGCTACACCGGTAGGTGCTGGGACCGTCATCCGCGGGTGACGGAGTCCGTACCGGTGCAGTTTGTGTAACATTAGCCAGTGGGTGCTGGGACTATTCCCCTTTGAGGATGGAGTCCGCACTAGTTTTATAATACACAATGTATTACATGTATTATTACATGTTATACATAACTTGTAAATGTATGTGATTTTATTTATAATCAACTTTTTTCAGTTCAAATTTCATTTACTTTGTAAACTGTTGTATACGATGCTTTCGCGAAAGAAATATTCTTGCAAATTTCCCAATTGTGCCAACAGCTATCATTGGTCGAAAGGTGAAGCCAATACAGTCATAAATAAACGCTTTTATAGATTTCCAAAAAATTCTGACATTTCTACAAAATGGAAAATGATTTGTGGCATCGATATCACTATTAATTGCCGGAATATGTACATTTGCGAAGATCATTTTCAGAAAGAATATTTTGTTAACTGTACAAAACATCTGTTGAACCTAAATGTCATACCGAAACACATTGATATGTCAAACAATTTAGTCACAATAGAAGTTGCTGCTTTTGACTGCCAGTCAATAATAACTGAAACATCTTCTGCCGTTTGTATCGATTTAAATAACGATTTGAATAACGATTTAAATTCTGATTTAAATAACGATTTGAATAACGATTTAAATTCTGATTTAAATAACGATTTAAATAAAGATTTAAATGTCGATTTAAATAACAATTTAAATAAAAATTTCAATATCGATTCAAATAACGATTTAAATAAAGATTTAAATATCGATTTCAATAACGATTTGAATAACGATTTACACCACAATGAGGTTAACATAAATATGTGTGATACTTTGGTGGATAGCGATACTGTTTTTGATGAAACTCCTGCTAATTTTTATTACAATAGCATGTTTCAAAATGTTCATGATGGTAACGATAGTCAATTTGGAAATAGTTTAGAATCAAATTTAGATAATACAGACAATAGCGAAAACAGGCCTATTTGCATTTGTGACAATGAAGATTGTACACATGGACAAACCATTTCTTCAAATGAGTTGCAATCACCTACTGTTTCTACAAAACCTACAAAAAGAAAATACAGATTTTTAACGCAAGCAGGAGTTACGTCAAAGACGATGACACCACGAGAAAGAATCATGTACTCGATTCATCGGAAAACTTCGGTAGAACTGTGTAAAATAAAAAAGAAATTAAGTGATGAAAGGAATGCTTTAAAACAATTAAAAAAGATGTTAGATAACAATATATTTCACTACATGGAAACAAAACTGAACAAAGTTACCACAGATTTCATTCAATCGCAACTACATAATGCAGGTCGTCATCCTGCGGGAAGACGGTGGACAGAGCAAGATAAAACTTTGGCTTTATTTATTTATAAACAAAGTCCTCGTGTTTAACAAATATCTGCTTAACTACTTCCAGCTACCATCAACGCGCACTCTGAAGTACATATTATCAAAGATTCCTTTTGACACTGGTCTAAATAAATTCCTTTTGGAACAGTTAAAAGTAAAAAGCGATGAAATGCATGAATTGGATCGATATTGCACATTAGTTTTTGATGAAATTTTATTAAGTAACGGTTTTCACTACAAAGCACATAAACAATAAATTTCGGGTTTTGAAGACTTGGGTGAGTTGGGTCGAACTTCTAGGGCAGCAAACCATGCTCTTGTTTTAATGTTACGTGGTTTGAGAAAATCATGGAAACAAGTAATAGCTTATTATTTCACTACTGACACAATATCGAGCAGCAATCTGAAACGCATCATAACAAATGCAATTGTGCAATTGCAAGATATTAAACTGAAAGTAAAAGCTATTGTTTGCGACCAGGGTTCAACTCAGAGAAAAGCTTTATCTGCATTGTGCGCAGAAAATAAAACAAACCCAACTTGTTACACATTTGTGGTCAAGTCTGAAACCATAGTAATTATTTATAATGTTCCTCATTTATTAAAATGCACTCGAAACGCCTTGCTTTGTTGTAAAATTAAATTTGCAGAAAACAAAGTAGCTAAATTTCAGTACATTAGAAATGCTTTTGATGTTGATCAAAATTGTCCCTTTAAAATTCTTTATAAATTAAAGAAACATGATTTTAATTTCAAAGACTCTTTTATTAAGATGAGGGTAAAAATTGCAGCGCGTCAGTTGAGCCATACTGTTGCTGCAGCTATTCATGTTTATAGCATTTCTAACATGAAGGGATTGTTTCCAGTTGAATCTATACAAACGGCAGAGTTTGCTCAACTTACAGATGATCTCTTTGATTTTTTAAATGGTTCAACAATAAATCTAGATGATGGCAAGAGGTATAGATGTTGTTTGCAAGACGACTCGCCTCACTTAATGTTATATAGCAGATTACTGTCAGAAATGACTAACAAGGGAACCTCGCGAAGTGGAAAATTCTGATTTTAATGAAACTTTCCACACATGTAGGGGGAGTAAAAAGATGAATTTAGATATTTTTTGTAGCGGCCCAAGAACGGTTTTAAGGGGTGAAACCACTCCTCATATGTAGAGCGGTTTTTTGCTTTTCTCGATATATTTCGAAAAGTATTCGAGATATAAAAAAATGTTTCAAATAAAAGTTTTATGGTAAAAACATCTCTATTTACCACATTAATAAAATTTTGAAAAAAAATTTTTGTTTAAAAAATTATTTTTATAAAAAATATTATATTAATGTTGTTAAATAGAGGAGATTTTACCATAAAACTTTTATTTGAAACATTTTTTTATATCTCGAATACTTTTCGAAATATATCGAGAAAAGAAAAAAAACCGCTCTACATATGAGGAGTGGTTTCACCCCTTAAAACCGTTTTTGGGCCGCTACAAAAAATATCTAAATTCATCTTTTTACTCCCCCTACATGTGTGGAAAGTTTTATTAAAATCAGAATTTTCCACTTCGCGAGGTTCCCTTGTAAGTGGAAATTATTTGATTTAACTAACGGAAAAGATGTCACAAATCAATATCATTTCGTGAAAGGTTGGATGATAACAATCAGATCGGTCATGTATTTGTGGCATCAATTAAAAGCTGTTGGCTTCACCTTTCTAAATATGAGGAATTTAAATCAAGATCCACTGGAAAATCTGTTTTGCCAAATTCGGCAACATGGAATTGCAAATTCTAATCCCACTTGTCATTAATTTGTAGCTGTCTTAAAAACTGTAATATTAAATAATCTCGTTACACCGGTCTCCAAATTTGCGAATTGTGAAAGCGATAATTGTGAAAATTTGGACAATTTTCGAAAGTTTTTAAGTAATACTTGTGACAGCGAGGGCGAAAGTAAACCATTAGAGAACACTAGTGACTGTACTCTTCCATGGGTCGATTTTGAAAATTTAATCACTGATGCCTCTCAAGCTCTTTCTTACGTGTCGGGTTATTTTTTAAAAAAGCTACAACTACCTGATGAAAATTGTTCAAAATGTAAAATTGATTTGTTTTGTACACAACAAGAACAACATCATCTGTACAACAACATCATCTGTACACAGTTTTGAAGGAATATTCAGAAAAAGATTCATTAACGTATCCAAGTAATCAGGTGATTACGTTAATACAAAATGTACACAATAGATTATTTCACTTTTGCGATGAAAATGGACATAAGTCAAACTTAGAATCAACTTTTAAAAAAATATTTTTCAATAACTACAGCAGTGACTTCTGTAGCAATCATCGATGTGATAATATAATTGTCGAAAATAGTTTAGCGTTTTTAATCCATAAGCATACTAAAGATAAGAAAAAACCGGTACAGGTAACTTTAGGCCATTACGAAAAAACCAAGCAATTTAAATCATTGTGATTTAGTTGCATTTTCTGTTTATTTGCATTTTTGGTTTTTCTTTGATGTTTTTGGCTTTTGAACTCTTTAATTGTACGGTTTTTTTCTTTTTTCCACTTATTATAGAATCGTATATTCTGTTATGTGTTCTATTATTATAGACTTTATTTCGAAATCAAAATGTATTTGATGTTACACACTTTAAATAAAAATGTATTTGTATTACACGTGCATGGAAAGTAGCACTTTCCGTGTGCGTTTTCTGTGCGGAAAGTAACGATTTGCCAACATCTACCTACAAAATATTCCACACGTCATATCCAAAGTCATATTTAACGGGAAAACCGTGCCCCAAGACTTATACTTAACGGGTTCAAGCCATACCTAACGGGTATCAACGCCATCTCGCAGCGCACACAGAAAACAACTACCGAAAATACCGCCACTTTGCCTCTTCCCAACACACACCTTGTAGCCGGACGGGGGAGTTGATTAACCACGCGTCTCGGAATTCTTAGTTATCACGGTCGCCACTCGATTTTTACCTCGGCCTATCGAGAAAGATACTGATTCATGCAGACAAACCTTTTGCTGACTTCACTGATTCCCCTTTCTACGACTCTGTTTCAGCTCCCATCTGTCTCCGGTTCGACCCTCTGGACTCTTGGACCGCTGTGTGCTGAAGGGTTCCGCGCCTCTTCTTAGCTGGATCGCCGTCACTCTGGAGGATTTCATCGATGGAGGGTTTCGGGCGGCCGACAGGTAAGTAGGTTCGGTATGGATGAAAGTCTTTTCAGGTTCGTAGCCGCCGGATGGTTTCGCAATAAATGTCACACGTAAGTTTTACGAAAATAGGTAGAATATAATTTATTTCTCTTTTTTCAGTTACATGGACGTTATAATTAGCGGGATTACGCTGACCGCTGAGCGGGATCGTTCTCGCTTTATGAGATCGCTTGCCGTTCGCGAGTTCCATTCCGTTAAGATACTACGCGAGAAGTTAGGAAGACGAGTCTGTGTGAGTGTTGGCTCTTGATGCGACCGCTCGCATCGAGTCCCGAGAGACGAATCCACGATCGCTGGGCTCGCTTGCCCTGCCTCGCTGTCGCTGGGCTATCCCCACTACGCGCCCTGATCATTCTTCCAGGCCTTTCGCACGCAGCTGTGTCAACAGCTTCATTGTTCCGGCTCGCACATGGCAAACACCTGTGTGTTTTCGCACAACTCGCCGCATTCCGCTCGCTCGCTTTTGAATAGCCACATTGTTCTCGGCCGCACATCTGCCGTACACTTGTGGCTAACTCGCGTTTACATTTCCGCGTTCCGATCCTCGTCTTCGCACTTCGCGTATTCGAGAAAGCATATTTACGCTTCGCGCTATTCAAGGGCGACATTCTCCTCGCCGTAGTTTCTAGATGATTCGAGATGCTTTCGCGATAGAAGCTCTATGCTCAGACTTACAACATAATGTCGTTTCCGCGTATCCGCGTCCCGAATCGTTTGATATTCGGCAAGCCGATATCCCGTGATGCTGACAATAAGCTTGCTTAGTGGCAAGCATGTTTCGCTTTCTCGCCCCGATCTGACGTTACCGCGTTCCGACTCGCACGAGACTCGGCAGGACGAGTCTCTGTCGACTTTGCAACGCGTATGCTTAGCATTAAGCGGTTTCCGCTTTTCCGCCCCGATTTGGCGTTACCGCGCTCCGACTCGCTCGAGACTCGGTAGGACGAGTCTTAGTCGACTCTCCTTCACGCTTGCTTAGCGGTGAGCGGTTTTCGCTTTGCGTCACCGAATTTATCTCGCTGCACTCCGATACGCTTGAAACTCGGTCGGACTAGTCTCCGTGGACTCTACAACGCGTTTGCTTAACGGTGAGCGGTTTCCGCTTCTATTCGCCGAGTTTGCCTCGCCGCACTCCGCTATGCTTGAATCTCGGTCGAACGAGTCTCCGTGGACCCCACAACACGTTTGCTTAGCGGTAAGCGGTTTCCGTTTCGCGTCACCGAGTTTACTTCGCCGTACTCCGATACGCTCGAGATTAGGCAAAACGTTTTATCCGCGATCACTCGTCATCCCCACGAACAGGTATCCCGTTCGGACGATCGGTTCGCCGATTTTTTGTTCTCGCGCTGCCGCGCGAGCGCATTTCGCTTCGCGTCGTTCCGTCGCCGCGGTCTCGGAGTCTCGCGTTTCGCTTGTTTGACCCATACAAGGAAAGGAGCTTATGTCTGTATAAATCTATTAATCTTGATGCGCGTTTTCTTTATCCCGTCGCATCGTAATTGATATAAAGCTCATCTAATTAACCTTCGTTGGTTCTAATCGGCCCGCTGGCCTCGCGCTTCCCTCCTGCTAGCATCGCCTGGGCTCGCCGCTGCTGCTGCATCGCCGCATCTGGCCGATGGCTCCTCAGCTGTTGGCTCGGCTGCCGCTTGGCTGGTTGTCGGTTGGTGCAGCCCAGCGGACGGCTGCAACCTAACCTAACAGCTACTCATCTGTCACTCTACTGTATGTACATACTTGTACGCGCAACTCACATAATAAAGCAATTATAAAGTGAAAAAAATGGATCATATCATCCCAGAAACCGATAGTGACAACGAACTCACGCCTCCAGAAATAGTAGAAAGTGCCAAAACCGTAGTGCAAAATTTATTGCCACTAAAATCAAAAGAAAAATATATGATAACTTACAACAAATTTATGCAGTGAAAAGCTGAAAAAAAACGAAATCTATGTCTGAACATACACTATTGGCATATTTCAAGAAGCTGTCAAAATCTCAAAAGCCATCTACTATGTGGGGAATTTACTCGATGCTGAAAGCCACCATCAAAATCAACAATGATATTGACATCTATAAATATGACACACTCATTGCGTTTCTTAAAAGACAGGCTAAAGGATTTCAATCAAAAAAATCAAACATTTTAACACCAGAGCAAATTAAAAATTTATAGATGAAGCTCCCGATAACACATACTTAGCTACAAAGGTAAATATCAAATATAAAATAAAAATAAATTATCGCATAATAACTCAATCATTAAATATAATTAGAAATATACAAATAAATAATAAAAACTTTACACATTATATACACGCATACTCAACTTTATACATTACTTACATGTATATACTTAACTATTTACAGCTAGCTACCATCTTTGGAATATGTGGCGCATGTAGAAGAGAGGAACTGACTACAATAAATATCCAAGATATTGAAGACAAGCAATCTATATTGCTAATTAAAATTCCAATAACAAAAAATTATAAACCCAGAAGCTTTGTAGTCACCGAAGAATTCTACAGTGTATATAAAAAATATATATCTCTCAGGCCAAAGAACATTCAAACTTTAAGATTCTTCTTGAATGACCAAAAAGGAAAATGCACCCACCAACCAATAAGAATAAATAAATTTGGCAGAATGCCAGCCATCATCGCAAAGTATCTCAACCTATCAGATCCTGATTCTTACACTGGTCACACCTTTCGTCGCACTTCTGCCACGCTCTTAGCAGACTCTGGAGCAGATATCTTAACACTAAAACGCCACGGTGACTGGAAATCCAACACAGTAGCGGAAGGATACATAGAAGACTCCTTCAACAACAAAAAGAAGATTTGTAATTAAATCACAATCACAATAGTAAATAACAATTCTGTAAACCTACAAACATCAGAAACAAGTATCGACATCTACAATGTGCAATAATAACAAAGAAAACCAAGAAATAAACTTTAAAACTAACAACAGTCAACTAAATATCAACAAATTAAATGAAATATTGTCAACATATAAAGCCAAAAATATTACAATAAATATAAACAACTATGCTAATCTGACAATTAAAATACTACCAAATAACAAATAATTTTTCAATCTTATTCTTTTATTCTTTCATTCTTTTATTATCGATGTACGATCTCAAGATTAATTGTGGCAGATTAGTATCATCACAATATTCTTAGTTAATATAATTACATTTTTTTATTTATAAGTATTACTTATCATATATAATCTAGATTTAATACCTGCGTTTTTTCAGTGCAATAAAATTAATTTAATAGTCTATTTTTTATTTCTACTTCTAAAAATGCATATATTAAAAACAATGACATTCTTTATAACAGATGTGTGATTGTAAAATGTTATTATTTTTAGTTTATAATTTTACACAAATAATTTATAATTTCTATAAGTGTTCGGGATTCCCGCAATCTATTGTTGTAAAAACTTGCATCTAACCGTTACATATACTGCGATCTACGCTTTCTTTGCTTCTCGCGCAAAATTAGCTATAAGTTCGGAAACGCCGGAAGGAGCCGATCCGAGCCGAAAAGCGAGCGCGCGTCAGCACCCCCACGCGGCCCGCCCGAGAGCCGGCCTCCCTTCGAACGAACCTGCCGCGCCGGGGTATATAAGCCGGCGCTCCGACAGGAGCCGGCACTTCGTCTTTTCTTCAGCTTTCCGCTGCCTTCGACGAAGCCGAACCTATCCAATACCCCAGGGAACACGCAAAACGAGGTCCGGTGTTCCGAGCCTCTACTGAGAGTTCTCAGAGTGTTCCCGAACTCCATCCAACTTACTCCCGACGGCCATGGTTCAGCGAGGTCGAGCGTACTCAGCCTCGTAACGAGGGTTCTCGTAGCCATCGCCCCGGGCGTCCGCACTTCCCCACCATACCGATCGCGTCTCCGCCCGCGTGCAAATGCAATACAACGGACCGCGCCGAGGAGTATAGAGTAGGAGAAAAGCCGCGTTCCGCGTCCTGTACCGAGTGTGCACCGCCATAAATTATCGCGTCAGTCAAAACGTGTAATCAACCGCGTTTCGGTAAAACCGCACTTTATGTAAAACCGCGCTTCAAAACTACAAGTCACAGCGCGCCGAGTGCATTCGCACTAATTTGTCTGTACATCTCGCGTTTCGTCAGTTTTGTTATTGTATCAAATAAAGTTTGTATATATGATAAGTCAATTGCTGTCTTTTGGGCCTTCCACTCAACTTCTTAACCGGCGATCGAGTCCGCGTTCAGCTGAACCCCCGGTCGTCTTATAGTTGAAAGGCTGAGCGGAGCCGTTCGTGATATCTCGCGTTCTCGCGGAACGGATTCGGCGATTCGTTCGGCGCGTTTGTTGCGCGCCCGAACATAAAATTGGTCCTTCGAGCCGGATCGAGATATTCAGTGCAGCCCTTCAGCCGTTAACATGACGGCCGTGCCGGAAGTCTCAGCCACCATCAACGACCTCCTGGCTCAACAGCAGGTGTTGATGCACTCCATCACTCGAGCGCTCGATAACTTCAAAAAACTCGGAAGGAATAACTATACCGTTGCAAAGGTCCGAGCGCGAATCGCCAGCTCCAAAGAAGTCTGGACGCAATGCCTTCGCGTGCACTCGGCCCTCTTGCAAGTTATTCCGGAGGCGAAAAGGAGCACGTTCGACTACTTTCAAAACGAACTGTTCGATCAGGCCGAGGACATCCACTTGACGACGTTGGATTACATGGCCGAGTGTCTGGAGGCACTCGCGCCGACGCCGCCGCCCCTGACAGCGAACCAGGCTCCGGGCGCCGCGTGCGGTCATGGGCCGCCTGCCTCCTCATTCTCACTGGCGCATCTGCCGCCCATCAACATTCCGCCGTTCTCAGGGAAATATGAAGAATGGGAGACGTTCCGCGATCGCTTTACGTCCCTTATTATAAAAAATCCCGACCTTTCTGCATTTGCGCGAATGCATTTTCTCTCATCAAGCCTTGCCGGGCGGGCGCTTGAATCTATTCGAAGCATCCCAGTAACCGCGGATAACTTTGAACTTGCGTGGAAGGCCCTTGAGTCGAGGTACGAAAATAAGCGCCGATTAGTCGAGATGCATGTGTCCGCGTTATACAATTTGCCGAGCGTTTCCCGCGAATCAGCGAGCGAACTCAGCGAGCTTCGGGATAAAGCAAATCGCGCAATCACGTCGCTGAAAAATTTAGATCGATCCGAATCCGACATTCTCAGCGACATGCTTATATATAGCGTCACGCAAAGGCTTGATCCCGCCACTCGGAAAGCGTGGAAACTAAAGGGGGGATGACGCGCAAATCCCAACATTCAGCGAACTCGATCGATTCCTTGATTCTCGTGCTCGCGCGCTCGAAGAATTGCATCCCGCGAATGTAGACAAACAAGCTCGCGCGCAGAAGGCGACCAGCGCTACAGCATCGGGAGCTTCTTCAATTTCGTGTCCGCTTTGTAAAGCATCTCACTTTCTACACAAATGTCAAGTCTTTCTGAAGAAGAATCCAAGTCAACGATTGAAAGCAGTAAAAAAGGCAAATCGCTGTGTAAATTAAATTGTACATTAAATTGCCTAAGCGACAAACACGCCGTACAGTTATGTCAAAGCAAATATTCGTGCCGAACATGTCGCAAAAGGCATCATTCGATGTTGCACGTCGACTCGGACACTTCTACCACGAAAGATACTTCTACCGCGAAAGATACTCCTGCCGCGGAAAATACTTCTGTCGCGACCGCATCGATCCACGATGCCGCGCCCATCACGACATTATTCTCGAGCGCGAAAGTGTCGTCGATGCCTCCCGTGTTGCTCGCGACGGCAAGGGTAAGAGTCGGGTTCCCGTCCGAATCTCCGAACGGTCGTACTCGCGTCGTTCGAGCGCTTCTCGATCAAGGATCGGAGATGACCTTTATTACCGAACGATTGAGGCAAGGCTTAAGACTGCGTCGCGTTAGAATGCCCGTCTCGATCTCCGCTATCGGAGGCGTCGACGCCGGAACATGTCGATACGCGGCCGAAATTCAGATCTCGCCGATCGGCCAAACTTCTCTCGCGTTCAAGACTACTGCGTCCGTCATGACAAGTTTAACGAAATACTCTCCGTCGCCCGTAACGTCGCCCGTCCAATGGAGCCATGTAGCCGATCTCGCGCTCGCGGATCCGGACCCTACGAACTCGGACCCCATTGACATACTTATCGGTGCCGATCTGTACGGCAATTTGCTGCTCGACGGCATTCGAAAGGGCTCCCGCGGTCAACCCCTCGCGCAGAATACCGTTCTCGGTTGGGTGCTGTCCGGCCCCGCGGCTGACCCACAAGCGCGTCTTCGAACAGTCACGGCTCAGCACTGTTCTAATACCCCGTCTCTCGACGAGGAACTCCGACGCTTCTGGGAAATCAAAGAAATCCCTCGCGCCATTCCACTGAGTCCAGAGGAGCAACAGTGCGAAGATCACTTCCTCGCCACTCATTGGCGCCGCTCCGACAGACGATACGTGATTCGCTTTCCTTTCAAAACCGGCCCCCCAATCGAGATCGGTAATTTTTATCACTCAGCCGAGCGACAGTTGAGAGGTCTTGAACGCAGGTTAAACGCCGATGAGAGAGTAGCGACGGAATACCGCGCCTTTATTGAGGAATACGAGCGACTCGGGCATATGAAGCGTGTACCGCACGACGCAGACACGTCATCTCAATACGTTTACATTCCGCATCACCCCGTGATTCGCGAAAGTAGCACCACCACTCGGTTACGGGTCGTTTTTAATGCGTCGAATCCGACGAGCAACGGCACGTCGCTGAATGACCACTTGCTAACCGGGCAAAAGTTGCAGACCGACTTAGCTGCAATTCTACTAAGATGGATGCTACCTCGATACGTGTACTCCGCCGACATTACAAAAATGTATCGTCAAATCGAAATTGATCCTCGTGACGTCAACTATCAGCGAATCCTATGGTTTGATCGCGAATCTGGAACCATCATCGCGTTCATTCTGTTAGTCCTAACGTACGGAACGGTTAACGCTCCTCATGATGCGCTTCGCGTTCTGGAACAACTAGTTCGGGACGAGGGAGGCTCATTTCCGTTGGCGGTTCCGGTGATTCGAAAGGGCCGGTATATAGACAACTTTCTCTTCGGAGCGGACGACATACTGCTACTTCGTCAGACGCGCGATCAAGTATGCGCGTTACTGAGTCGGGGGAGGTTCGAATTACGTAAGTGGGCGAGCAACTCTCCGCAACTTCTGGCCGACATTGACGTCGAAAATCACGGATTAACGTGTTCGAAAATATTGCAAGCCGATGAGCAACTGAACGTGCTCAGAATAAGCTGGAAGCCTGCCCTCGACGTGTTCCAATTCGACGTTTCGCTCCCTCCTTCCATTCCAAAGACCAAAAGATCCATTCTATTCTTGGTAGCGAAAATCTTTGACCCGCTAGGGTGGGTCACGCCCGTGACAATAAACGCAAAGATCTTTCTGCAACAACTCTGGCAGGCGAAAGTGGAATGGGACGAAGCCATCGCGGACGACCTTCTCGCGCAGTGGAAGACGACTCACGCATCCCTGGCAGTGTTGCGCTTAGATAACTTAAAATAATCTAGATACAGATTAGATAAAACGTATGCGCATGTATCTTAGATAAGATAAAGATAATTCCGGTTTGAGTATATCTAGATAAAAGATGAATTAGTTAAGTGTTTTATCTAGATACTTTTAAGATAATATTAAAAACTATTTAGGATATATAAAAATAATATACTCGAGAAAAAGTTTTTACATGTATTTTTTCTTAGAAAAAATAACGATATTTTGAAGACTAATAATTTTGTGATTTTATTCATAAAAATATTATTAAAACTAAGAAAAAGTTTAATTGTAAAAATAATATTTTTTACAATTAAACTTTCTCTTAGTTAGGCTGCCTAACTTAGGCATATAAAAGAGTTCAATTTATTTTATTTATATCGGGTGAATACTTTATAAGTTATTTTTATATCAAGTATTTTATATCAAGATATATCAGCTCGCTGATAGCTGAAGACTTATTACCTAATTTTTATGATATCTTAATAATCTATAATATGTAAAAATATTAGAAGAAAAAAACGAAGTCATTTCTTAAAAACTTAAAAAAGTAGTGTTATATATAGAGATAGGTTAATAGAGGTTTACAATAGTTATATATAATATATAATATATATATATATATATATATATACAATAAAATTATAAGTTTTTGTTTTTTAAAAATAATAGTTTTTCAAATGTACTGTTGGATAAACGATTTCTTCGAGGTAGAAATATCTGTTGCCCGCAACTGAAAAGGCGCTCCACTGCCGCGGAAGATGGTAATGTTGTGTTATACTTCAAAAAAATGTTTTTTACATTAGGATAATGATTGAGAGAATTTAAATCTTTGGTTTTAGATTCTAAATATGACAGCGCCTTAATGTTACTACTAAGTATTGGCTGCACCGAACAACGCATTCCCTTTTTTTTGTCGAAATCATTAAAAAAATCGTCCTCTCCACTACTACTAGATGTTGATTTGTTTACAACAAGAGAACTATTTTTTGCATGAAAAGTATCTACTTCTTTCAAAAATAATTCTTTACATGTCTCCATGTGACATTCTGGTACCCAATTTAACTTAAAGCAAGGTAAACTGATAGCAGATATAATATATATTTTACTATCAGGAGAGTCGAAATCATAAATATGTTTAAATCGCTTCTTTAAAACTACTATCATTCCATCTACCAATGGCTTGCAATATGACAAATGAGTAAAATTTGAAAGCTTTTGTTTCAATATAATAATTGTAGGCGCTATCATTCCTAAAAAACACATTTTTTCTCCTTGCAGAATATCAAGGCTAGTTGCTAACGGACACATAATCATGACAAATTCTTCTAAAAATTCAATTTCATGCAATTTTAATTTTTGGAGCTTAAGTTGTTCAAATAGTATAATGAGTTTAGTTTTACGAGTTAGGAGTTTTTGTATCGCATCGAATTGCGAATTCCATCGTGTAATGACTGGTACAGGAAATTTACAACCGCATTCCTTAAAGCATATGTCAGATGCTAGAGTACTACGACTCAATAGGTTCCATAAAGCACTTACTTTTGCAAACGCAGAACGATAAACTTTTTTAAGAGCAGCATTACCAGGATTATCTAATATTTTTTTGCAATCCGTTGTAGCAATAAGGTTTAAGGTATGACTACTACAAGTTAATTGTGGAGGTAAAATAATTTCATCACCTAATTCATCAGTAAGAGCATTGTCATGATCATGAATGTCATTATTTGGTGAAATTTCGTTAATCTCAATATCTGAATCTGATTCTTCTATATCATTTAAAATATCTTCATTTTCTTCTACATTAAGTTGAATTCGATCAGAGCTTTCAAATCTTGTAACACCAAAACATCTGAAAACTTTGCCAAAATTTGAGGCATTATCGGTTACTATGTGAGTAACTTTAGCTACATCTAAAGCGAATTCTTTCAATATGTGATGCATCAATAAAGCAATATTGTCATAAGTATGGTTATATAAAATTCTCTTACAGGCCAAAGTATATGATTTTCTTTCTAAAGTTTCTGAAATAAAATGAATCGTTATTCCTAAATAACTTTTGTTTCTACATGACCAAATGTCAGAAGTTAAACATACATAATTTTGTTTTTCCAATAATGCTTTTTAGTCTACATTTTTTTTCTTTATACAATTTGTTAATTTCAGTGGACAATGCACTTTTACCAGGCAGAATGTTTTTAGATGTATTATTTGCTATTCCACAAATTAAATTTTTAAACGCCGGTTTATAAACAGTGTTGAGAGGACGCATTTCTTCAATTATATAACTTAAAATTAAATTGTGTATCTGTAAGAGAAAAAAAACATTATTTTGAAAGAGTTTTTAATGCTTCATTGTTAGTGCATTAAATGTTATATATTATTAAATTATACAAACCTGTTTCACCGAAACGAAATTGTTCCTTGCAAACGGTACTGTGCTTTGCATCTTTTGTTGCTCTTTCTTATTTTTCCAATCTTTTTAATTTAATCTTTTGCGTTAAATGAAGATGTATTTTCTAAATCAAAAACCAATAAAAAAAGGAATTTAACATAAAACATTATTCTTTTAAATTCTAATAAATATTTAAATAAATTTAAAAAATTTATGTAAACATTAAAATATTATAAATAAAAAGTGATAAAATAAAAAAGATATGTAACTTACATTATAATGACTGAAAAAATTTCCAGTAGATGTTTTAGAACCGCTGATCGTTTTAGGGCAATTCTTACATTGAGCTATTATTCGTGAGTCCGTGCTCTTACTTGTAATTTCGTAAAATTCTCCTCTTAAAATAAATGGTAGAGAGGTTGAGGATAATTTGGATGTACTAGGAATACTAGGATCAGTAGTATCAGTAGTATCCGTGTCATCATTTGTATTATTATTATCGACATCGTCATTATCGATGTCGTCGACGTCGATCTCCATAGTCTCCAGAGAACTTGAGAAGCTTAAAATTGAATCTTTGTTTTCTGTTCAACCAAAAGTAATTATACTAATTATTTATTATACTATTATTAATATTAATAGTAATATTCTCTTAATAAAAATGTATACTAAAAAAAATGCTTGCTGGAACACTGGAAGACTTCACAAAATATGTTTTCAGTCATTCAGTGTAGCCTGTGTGGCAGTATCGTAGAGCGTAAAGCAGGTGTTATTTTCACTTGTACGGTTTTCGTGGGTGTGGGAGCTGTCAGATTGAGAAACAAATAAAAAGGAAACAATTATTACAAATGCAATAAATCAATAATATCCATTAACGGTACCGATTAACTCACAGACTGACACAGACTTATAATATATAGGCTACGGTCAACATGACGCTACAAATGCTTCGAAGCATTCTTCTTCTCTTTTCTTTCAACGAAGAAAGAAGGAGAAGAAGAACGCTCCAAAGCATTTGTAGCGTCACGTTGACCGTAGCCATAGACTGGCCCCTGCCGTAAGGGTAAGACTCCATAGACGCGGAAACGCCATGCGGCAGAGTGCGTTGACCAATCACAAATTTTGATTTTGCCGCAGGCGACTTGCGGCAGCCTTCTGATTGGTCAACGCACTCTACCGCACGGCGTTTCCGCGTCTATGGAGTCTTAGCATAAGAGGCAGCGTGGCAACATTAACATATACGGTGCAGACGGAACCTTTCTAGTAGATATGTCTCTTTCTTCTGAGAGAGAGAAAGAGAGAGAGAGAGAGAGAGAGAGAGAGAGAGAGAGAGAGAGAGAGAGAACGCCAGAAGAAAGAGACAGATCTACTTCATCTACTAGAAAGGTTATGTCTGCACCGTACATTCGTAACATCTCTTACGGTTACGGCAATATAATTTTAATTAATATAGATAAATAGATAATAGTTATAATTTATAATACATACAATTGCATCCATGAGACCGTGAATCCGTGTGATTTTTTGGTATTGATGACTTCGACACTTTGACACTTTGTCAAATCGATCAATGCGATTATATATGCACAAACTCTAAACTTGTGCTGCACGTATTGATGTATTACTGGTATTACGAGTTTCCGAGTTTTGGCTGGAGATTGTGGTTAGATCGGACGAAAACTCGTCTGTTTCGCGTAAATTTCCCTCCACGGAACGTCTGTTTACGTTAGAGACTCTTTACTAGAGACTAGCCATTCGAGGATTCCGCGTGATTGGTGCACGTGACTTGGACCCAAAAATGACAGCGCCAATAAGGAACGCTGCTCACCGAGCGTGAACGGGCATAAAAATTAGATTGAAATACGCTTGCACTCTGAATGTATAATGCTATCGCCGATGAATGATGTATAAATAATGATGGAAATATATATGAATATAGTGATGTATAAATGTATGTCCTGAAAAATGTTTCATAAGTGAAATAATATCGTTAAGGTATTCCTTTCATGACACCAAAGTCTTAAGAATTAACTGATTTTTTGGTACAAGAGTGTTGTATTCGTATTTGATTGTATCGGTCGTGTTTTCTCTTATTATTTAAAATTAATTAATGGCTTAGAACCGGCCTAGCTTACCTACTGTAACGGAAGTGAAACTTCTTTGGTACGGTAGTAAGTTCGATTGTGCGACACAAAAAGTGTAACGAAAATTTGACCAATCGGCGTACGGCGTTGGCGAGACGGTACTTCTTCTGGCACGGTAGTAAGTTTGATTATGCGACACGGAAAGTGTAACGAAAATTCGACCAATAGGCGTACGAAATGAAACTTCTTTGGTACGGTAGTAAGTTCGATTGTGCGACACGGAAAGTGTAACGAAAATTCGACCAATAGGCGTACGAAATGAAACTTCTTTGGTACGGTAGTAAGTTCGATTGTGCGACACGGAAAGTGTAACGAAAATTCGACCAATAGGCGTACGAAATGAAACTTCTTTGGTACGGTAGTAAGTTCGATTGTGCGACACGGAAAGTGTAACGAAAATTCGACCAATAGGCGTACGAAATGAAACTTCTTTGGTACGGTAGTAAGTTCGATTGTGCGACACGGAAAGTGTAACGAAAATTTGACCAATAGGCGTACGGCGTTGGCGAGACGGTTCTTCTTCTGGCACGGTAGTAAGTTTGATTATGCGACACGAAAAGTGTAACGAAAATTCGACCAATATATAAGCGTACGAAATGAAACTTCTTTGGTACGGTAGTAAGTTCGATTGTGCGACACGAAAAAACGTCACGAAATAGTGTCACGAAAATTCGACCAACATGCGTACAAAGTAAAACTCCTTTTGGATCGGTAAGTAAATTCGATTTTGCGACTCGAAATTAAACGCGTCACGAAAATTCGATCAGGCGTACGGCATTGGCGAAACGGATATAGTGAAAACTGCGTGTAACACTATATTTTCGAGTTGCGGGCGGCTTGGAGTGACTAATTCCGTTGCATTGTTTTTGTATTAATTTCAGAAAAGTTATGGCAAAGCTTTGCCTTCAGAAGTTTCACTTCTAACGCGCGTGGCGACCACAAGCATGATTTTTTTTTACACAGAAATATTGTCACTAAAAAATTAGATGAAGATAGTTTGTAATCATACAAAGATATACTGTTTAGTTAATGTACACATCTTTTTAATTCACATATCTCTCATTTACTACCGATCATCATTTCATAATGATGCATTTGCAACGAAATAGATACGTCAGCAACATTCGAAACCATCGACTGGAAAAAGCATTCCTCTTGGTCTATTCGTTGTGACGGATAAAATCGTATAATTTCAGCACTCAGCAGTGGATTTACTTCAATTGATGCGATTTTAAGACAGAGCTCAATTCAAAGAATCCTCGTTGTTACTAAATATGCTTACAAGGCCTGTGAATAGCGCTAATTTCCTTGCCATGCGCATATCTTTCTTTTTTGTGGCTGTATTCTGATTAGGCATCATCTTGTCCGCAATATGCTTATAGACTTTTCCACTCAGCATTAACGTAAAAAAGCCGTCGTACCACCTGAAATCGTTATATATAATTGTCTCTGTCTTATAATCAATTTTATAATAAGTGTTTCCTCTCCGATAGCATAAACAAAATTAATTTTAGGAAATCTAAATTATTTTATCTTTTTCTTAAAATAGAATAAAAAACAAAACTAAAAATCAAGTTCTTTTCAAATAATAGACAACTTGAATTAATTATAATTAATGTTTATAAGAACAATTTTATATTACTATTAAAAGGAATGTTTCAGAGCACTGATTACACTTACATTTCCTGGTTAGCGCTTATTTTATGACATGTTGTATTTTCCAAATTTTACTTCCAAAACATAGAAAATACCTTCCAGCCTGTGACGACACCACGTATACGCCAACGAACCTGCACGGTATCGTTTTCAGAATGAATTGTGATCTTTAGGATGTCAAGCTTGACGTGTGCAAACTTCATATGATCAATGAACCTTAATAGTATCAATTGGTTCGCATAACTCACAAGTCCCCTGCAATATTTTTTAAGCATATTATGAGAAAATGGAAATACTTAATGCTAAAAACTCTCAATTGCTTTGAATACTTAATAAAATTAATTTTCGTTACTCTTCTAATATTGTTGATAACACAGGCACACGAAAAAAAAAAGGTTTTGTCCACCAGACGAGACAAACATTTCTATACGTTTTTGGGGTCGCTGAATCCGAATCCGGAGTCGGTTTGACTCAGTCAAATCGCATTTTGTTTTTAACCTCAAAAAAGTGATGAAAGTTGAAACATTTATTGAAATGCCCAGAAAGGAAAGCGATTATATGTTTTTAGGGTCGCTGAGTCCAAATTTGGGGTTAGTTTGACTCGGCCAGGCCGCATTCCTAACCTCAAAAAAGTGATTGAAAAAACCGAAAACTGACCCTGATATAAACTTTTGTATTCAGCGTTGGGTACATAGAACTTGTTAGTCATTTTTTTAGCATAAAATCCTGCTGCCTTGACAGATACTGTAACGATGACAACTGCCCTGAAAGGGGATGTGTGAATGATTCGTTCTCAGGTTTGTTGAGGTAACGATGCCAGCGAAGGCGCGCTGCCTTGCAGGTGGGCGTTGTTAGGTTTAACCGAAATAAACCAGTACGCAGTGGTATAATTGTACGAATCTTTATTAGTACAGAGGATAAAATAAACACACGTTCCACCTGGAATGGCGCGAGACAGAGAGAGCCGCGTTCCGAAACTCATCGATTACGAGCATAAGGGAGATCGGCAACAATACTGCCAACTTCTCCAGCGGTGTAACTAATCTTACTAGAATAACTGCACTCTTGCACCGATAATTCATTGCCTTTCTTCACACTCCCTCTCAATGGATTATTTCATAAAACACAAACAACAAAAAATAAACTGACTCTTTTACAATCATTTAACACATAGTAATTATCTTAATCTACTATACTACTTACTATGTTCTCTCACTATTCTGTATTAAGGATCTTATCTCTAAACTTTTTAAACAAGTTACCTCGCAGTGGTTTTGTAAATATATCGCCTATCTGTTCACTAGTACATACATATTTAATATTGATAATACCTGCATCTAACTTTTCCTTTATAAAGTAATGTTTAATATCTAAATGCTTGACTCTCCTATTTGCAGGATTATGTGCGATCTTAATGGCTGACTGATTATCTTCGTATAAAGTTATACAATCGACAATAATACCGAACTCCGATAACAATTCCTTGAGCCAGCACGCTTCGCTAGTCGCAGTACTTAGAGCTGTATATTCTGACTCTGTAGTTGATAATGCAACTGACTGTTGCTTCTTTGACGACCATATTACCGTACAATTGAATGCCTTAAAACAATAACCTGTCGTAGATTTTCTATCCTGTGGACTACCTCCCCAATCGCTGTCCACAAAGCCTTCTACAGCACTACGATCATCTCTCTTATACACTAGATTTAAGTCAATCGTACCTTTTATATATCTTAATACATTTTTTAATAGTTTATATAACATTGTACTTGCACAGTCTTGAAATCTACTTAACATTGTAACAGTTGCGCATAAATCAGGTCTAGAACCCATTACAGCATACATAAGACAGCCTATTAGTTTCCTACATTCAGTCTCTATCTCTTTACTTTCTGACGTTGTTCTCTTCAAAGTATCAAATTTAAAATTCTTATCTATAGGTAACGACAAAGGTTTACAATTCGACATACCAAATATTTCTAAAATATTTTTCAAGTATTCAGTTTGACTAATTCTGGTTATACTTTTCTTAAGATCCTGCTCTACGTTCATATCTAAGTACTTTGTTATCTTTCCCATGTCTTTCATTTTAAAGAACTTAGATAATGCTTCTTTCAACCTTTTTAACTCAGTATTACAATTTCCAAACAATAAGATGTCATCAACATACAACAGTAAGAATATTTTAACACTTCCGTTACGTTTTGTATACATACAACAATCTTTACTTGATTTAACATAGCCTTCTGATTTCATTACTTCATCAAACGTTTGGTTCCAATCTTTTGGAGACTTTTTAAGACCGTAAATCGACTTATTTAGTTTACACAAAGTACCGTCTGGAAGCTTTAAATAGACATCTTCTTCGATTTTACTATTAAGAAACGCGTTACATACGTCCATTTGATACACCGGTAAATTTAGTTTTGTAGCTACAGACATAAACACTCTAAACGTATTTAACTTTGCAACAGGAGCATACAGTTCATGAATATCAAAATTATCTTTCTGTTCGAATCCCCTAGCTACTAACCTAGCTTTATACTTAATTTCATTATTACCTAGTCTCTTAATCTTAAATACCCATTTAGTATTTATTGCTTTGTTACCTTCAGGCAACTTACTTACTTTAGTCCATGTGTTGTTCTCAATTAATAACCTTAGTTCCGTATTTACGGCTTCCTTCCATTTTTCCGCATCCTTTCTTTTCAGGGCTTCTGCATAACTCGTTGGTTCGTTATCGAGACTTACGACAAAGCCGGTTTCGTAATCATTAAATCTCTGTGGTTTCCTTACTCGTCTTCCACTCCGAGTTGTACTCGTAGGTGTATCTATCTCTTCATTTGGTGTATCGTACTCTTCAGCACTTTCTCCCTCTGTTTCTTGAATTTCTTCAATCTGAGGTTCACTTGCTTCTTCATCGTCGATATTTTCTTGAATTTCTTCAATCTGAAGTTCACTTGTTTCTTCATCGTCGATACTCTCTTCAGATTGTTCGGATTGTCCATCCTCCAATCAATCCATTATGAGACCATCTTGCAGGCATATACAGTGTTACCTATCTTCTTTACAGCTTTCCTCTTCCTTTGGTGTAACAAACACTACATCCCGTTTAATCTCTACTGTTTCTTTTTCTGGGAAATACACTCTGTACCCTTTGTTGTTTCTCCATAACCTACAAATATTCCTTTCTCTCCCTTGAGGTCCCATTTCTTCCGTTTTTCCTTTGGGATATGTACATAGACTTCTGTACCAAACACCTGTAAATTCTTTAGATCAAAGTCTTTTCCAGTCCATTGAAACGGCGTTTTTTCTTGCACTCTGCTTTTACTGGTTCTGTTTAATACGTATACTGATGTATTCACCGCCTCCGCCCACAAGTTTTTGTTCATCCTTTTTGCTTGCATTATGATACGCGCTGCCTCTACTATTGTCCTCATAGACGGAGAGCTGGCTACATAAAAATGCAAAGTATAAGGTACATGAAATATTTATAGCTAGAGAGGTTCCATTAGCACTCCCGAACACTGAGTGACCAGTCTGCCTGCGCGCTTAGGAAGATTAAGGCGGGGGTGGACGGTCAAAAATGACAAATTTTACAAGGAAAAAAATAATAAAGCTCAGGGATAAAAATTATAGGAATGTTAAGTATTTGTTGCTACGAAACGCAGAAAATTATTGGCAGACGATTTCGTGGAAGAGAAAGGGCCGGCAGACTGCAACAAAGCGGCGTTAACTTTTGTGAAAAAAAATAATAAGGTACATGATTAAAAATTATTGGTAATAATTACTAAACTGTTAACGAAGCTATGTGCTAAATGGCAGACGAAAAAACTGAAGACAACATCGAGGCAGATTGTAATGAAGAGCGCAGTTTTGATCGCGCTTAATGAGGTAGTTTCGTACGATGCGCTACTATGATATGTTATTTTGTTATTTATATGAATATATTACGTGTTTCTTTTTTCCATTAATGGATTTAGTTTGTATTTATTCTTTTATTGTTAAAAATAAAATAATTAATATTTATTTATTATATTGAATCTAATAGCGAATTCGGGCGCTTGCACTGGTGCACACTGCGCACTAAAGCTTGTTTATAATCTATTCTTATATTTAAAGTTGCTTAAATACACATTTAAAAACTTTTTAGCCAATAAAACAATCTGTAATATCTATGTGGATCCTGTACAAATCATTTTATAGGCTAAGAAGTATTTAAGATGATCTGTAAATATAACAATTGATTAAGAATAAGCCTTAGTGCACACTCAGTGTGCACTAGTGCAAGTGCCTGAATTCGCTATAAATTGTTACTAATTAATCTCATAACATTTTTGATCTGCAGTTGAAAACTATATATAAACATTTTTCTACAAGTTTTAAAATAATATATTGAGGTTTTAATAGATTGAAAGATTCGAAAATTATATTCGAAAATTCAACGCAGGTATAAAAACCGTTTGAAACGGTTCAGAGGGACCAAGCGGCCGAGAAACAGCTGTATAGTAGAGGCTGGAGAAAGTCATTTATGATAATAAAGATAATAAATATAAGAGAGTTCAGTATACACGTATACACGTATACAGTATACGTATACGAAAACTCGCCAGTGAACAGATGTCCAACGTGTATTGTGCCAAATTTTATTTTTCTTCAGTGGCTTTTAGAATCTTTATTTATTGTTCATTTATTATTTATTTATTATTTATTATTTATATAATCTTTATTTATTATTTATATTTTGCAAATGTCAGTGAACTATTCGCAAAATGAGTTCGGAGCAAAAGTGTGTATTTTGTAACAACAGCAGTGAAACTAAAATCACACTTTTTAACGATAAAATTTTGGAAAAATGCAGGAAGATTTTAAAAATTTGCGTGACCTATAAGCTAAAGTATGATGAACTTATTTTACTCACAACTGCAGATAAAATCAATGGGTACCATGAAAATTGTTATAGTAATTTCACGGCTATTAAAAAAAAGTATGTTGACAATTATAGTGAATTGGTGAAATTACAGCAGTCTGGAAATACAATACCGGAGCCTGATCCTAGTAAGTACATAAATTCTTATATGACTTTTTCAATACATTGTTGATAAATAATAAAACTAATTTATTGTTTATTTTATGTAACTAATAACGAATCGATTGCCTCATCTAATGTCGTTTTTCAGCAGATATCAACAAAATCGAATCTGAGGATAATATCGATTGCGAAAGCGAAGAAGATATGCAGTACGATGAATCCGATGCAAACAGCGAAATAGAATAAGTCTACAATTTTTAATAGTATTTTTTTGTTAATGGAAAAATTATTCTAATGTTAAACATATCTTTTAGCACTTATTATATATATAATATAGAAATTGTTATCTTATTGTCGACATGATATATATATAAACAAAATAACATATCGTAGTAACGCATCGTACGGAACTAACTCGTTAAGCGCAATCGAAACCGCGCTCTTCATTACAATCTGCCTCGATGTTGTCTTCAGTTTTTTCGTCTGCCATTTAGCACATAGCTTCGTTAACAGTTTAGTAATTATTACCAATAATTTTTAATCATGTACCTTATCATTTTTTTTTCACAAAAGTTAACGCCGCTTTGTTGCAGTCTGCCGGCCCTTTCTCTTCCACGAAATCGTCTGCCAATAATTTTCCGCGTTTTGTAACAACAAATACTTAACATTCCTATAATTTTTATCCCTGAGCTTTATCATTTTTTTCCTTGTAAAATTTGTCATTTTTGACCGTCCACCCCCCTTAATCTTCCTAAGCGCGCAGGCAGACTGGTCACTCAGTGTTCGGGAGTGATAATAGAACCTCTCTAGCTATAAATATTTCATGTACCTTATACCTTGCATTTTTATGTAGCCAGCTCTTAGACTATCATGTCCCTCTCTGCCTTTCCATTTTGCTCTGGAGAGTAGGAGACAGTTGTTTCATGGATTATACCTTTTTCTTCCAGGAGCTTTTTCACTCTTGTGTTGACGAACTCTCCGCCATTATCAGTTCGTAGGATTTGAATCTTGTTTCCTGTGGTGGTCTTTGCAAACTTCAAGAAATGTCTGATCTTCTCTTCTGTTTCTGACTTATGTGACATAAAATATACTGTGCGATAATTGGAGTAGTCATCTTTCAACAGCAGGAAATATCTGGAATTTCCAATTGAAGTTTCCTCCATTGGTCCACACACATCCGCATGAATCAGTTCACCCACCATTGATGTAGATGATTCGCTTCTCTGGAATGGGAGTTTATGCTGCTTCCCTTCCAAGCATGCCGTACAAGTGTTGACCCTTTCTGAAAACTTGATATTATTATTTTTTAATATGTTCTTGACACACTCAAAATTTTGATGTGCCAGCTTTTCATGCCATTCTTTCAAGCTGTACCCTACATTTGCTGATACACTGTTTGAACTATCACATTTAAAATCCATTATATAAAACTTTCCATCACGCGTTGCAATAGCACTTATTTTATTGTCTTTTACGAACTCGCATTTATTACTGTCTGTTTTCATGCTATAACCTTTATTTACCGCGCTTGCCACAGAAAATAAATTTATCTTCAAATCAGGCACATGTAATACATTGTTCAACGTAGTCTCAATATAGCACTTTCCATTAAACGCTTTCAATACTATCTGTCCTACACCAACAGCGTCTAATTTTGTTCCGTCACCTATGATCACCAACCTTTTATTTAGCAGCTTGCTGTAACTCGCAAACAAGGTGCGATCAAAAGTCATGTGTTCGCTAGCGCCACTGTCTACCAACCATTTATTGTAACACGCTTGTCCATCACCAACCATGGCTGACACTATAAATGCATTACTCTCCTTCTTATTCTCTGCTTGTTTTTTATTGTCATTGTCACTATTGAACCGACATTCACTTTTCAGGTGTCCCTTTTTATTGCACACATAACAACGCTTCACATTCCGATTATCATTATTTTTACAGTCTTTCTTAAAATGTCCTGATTGTCCACATTTAAAGCACTTTATATCTTTCTTCACTGCTGACATCGCAACACTCTTCTCAGATGTATCCATCTTCGCTTTCAGCCGTTCTTCCTCGACCAACAGTCTCGCTATTAAGTTATCTACTGTCTGTCTTTCTTCTGATGTCGACTCCCATGCTGATACAAAGTGGCCGTATCCCTCAGGCAAGGACATCAAGATCTTTGTCATAACAAATTTGTCTGACATTTCTTCACCCAGCTGTTTCAGTTTACTCTGAAACTCCTGTACTTTTGATATGAATAGCGACATGTCCATACCTTGAGTATATTTCAGTTGAAAAAATTGCTGTTGCACCATATGAATGCTTGTGTCACTTCTCTGCTCGTACACACTATGCAGCTTTCTCCACATTTCCGCCGCACTTGTGCATGTCAGGACATGCAACATTACAGATTCTGACAGTCTTGTAACGATTAGACTTTGAGCTTTGGAATCTTCTTTCAGCCATGCTGTCCGCTCTGGTTCTGCCTCTGGTTTTATCCTCGTACCTTCTGCGATCTCGAAAACCCCTAGACCTCGCAGCAATACACTTACCTGGAATTTCCACACATTCCAGTTTTTGGCTCCTTCCAGCTTCACGACGCCCACTGTTGCCGATGTTAACTGATCCATTGTTTCCCGGATCGCGAAGCAGCTCGTTTCGTTTTAACCGACACGCCAACGACAAAATGTCCGCCACGGTCGTTCCGTTACACGAGTACCGCACTGCCTTTTTCGGCTTTCTTGTAGATTTTTTACCTCTACCTCACTCACAATCACAGTTATGAGCATGTAGCTGGGCCCATAACCTGTTAGGTTTAACCGAAATAAACCAGTACGCAGTGGTATAATTGTACGAATCTTTATTAGTACAGAGGATAAAATAAACACACGTTCCACCTGGAATGGCGCGAGACAGAGAGAGCTGCGTTCCGAAACTCATCGATTACGAGCATAAGGGAGATCGGCAACAATACTGCCAACTTCTCCAGCGGTGTAACTAATCTTACTAGAATAACTGCACTCTTGCACCGATAATTCATTGCCTTTCTTCACAGGCGTGAGGGTGTAAGGATGAAGCCGCAGTGTGTCCGACGACGAGTTGACATAGTCCTCGTCAATGTCGGAAAGCTCTCATACTTAGGCCTAGGGAGGTATGAGAGTTATCACCCCTGGGATGGTGGACTTACCTGTGGTCGGACCAGGATCCCTCACGCGCGGGTTTTTCTTAACACACATGGCACCTTCAAAGAAAAAATTTTTACATACATGCATCAGTGTCCTTGTTGCATCTCCTTTAAGTGATTGCTTGTGCCCAGAAAATTTGTGCCATTATCCGATTGGATCACTCGAGCTCTGCCACGGCGTACGAAAAAACGTTTTAGACAGGCTATAAAAGCCTCGGTGGTCAGATCGCTAACAATTTCCAGATGAACAGCCTTGACAGCCAAGCACACAAACACAGCGACGTAAATCTTAATTTTATTACGGTTACGATGCTTTTTCTCCTTAATAAAGAATGGGCCGCAGAAATCAATACCAACACTTTCAAAAGGTCTCGAGCCTGCAAATCTAACCCTAGGCAAATTGCCCATTTGATACTCAGGAGTCGAGGAGCGCCAACGAGAACACACTACACATTTTCGGATTACTCCTTTGACGCGGTTTTTTCCGTTTACCAGCCAATAATTTTCTCTAATTGCTAATTGCATACAAGGTCGCCTGACTTCCGGCATGACAAAGTTTGATATGAGTCTCGCGAATTATCAACTCGGAAACGTGATTATTAGCTGGCAATAAGATAGGATGTTTCTGAGCAAAAGTCAGATCCGCGTGTCTCAATCGACCCCCGACTCGGAGTACCCCATCGACATCCAAAAACGGGCTAACAGACAATATCCTATTTTTCTTGTCTAACAGACGCTTCTCACGCAAACTACGCAGCTCGCTCTCGAAGGCTGAGAGTTGGACTAATCTCATAATACGCATCTCGGCGTCACCCAAATCCCCGACGCTGAGATCCCCCGAGGCGACCTCCAAGGAGCGACACTTAGAAGCGAATCGTATACAGCGCGCTATGACCCTTTTCATCTTAGCAAAGGATGAAAACCTTAGAAACAGATCCGTATCGACACCGTGAACGTTTGACAGGACAACAATTGAGCGCTGTTCCGGAATTTCAATACTAGGTATTAAATTCAGCGGCCAAGCAGCTTCATCTTTGGATAGTTAACACGGTCCACTTTTCTAAATGGGGTTGTTGACAAATTCGCGGGGAAACTGTCCTCTTGACAACGCATCTGCGGGATTGTCCTGAGACGGCACGTGTCTCCACTTTCCATGCTGCGTGTTCTTCTGAATGTGCGAAACTCGGTTCGCAACAAAGGTCTTCAATTTGTGTGGTGAAGTTTGGATCCAATGGAGCGCGATCGTAGAGTCCGACCAAAAGAACTCTTCATCTATCTCAATTCTAAGTGACTTGATAGTGGCTCCGCGCAATTTACCAAGGAGATCCGCCGCGCTCAATTCAAGCCGGGGTAAAGTTACTTTCTTGATTGGCGCTACCCGCGTTTTGGAAAAAATCAACCGAACAATGTGGATCCCCGAAGAAGTTGTAGATCTCAGATATAGCACTGCTCCATAAGCCCTTTCGCTTGCATCGCAGAAACCATGTAACTGGACATTGATTACATTCTCTGTTGTTTCTTGACGAGGAACGATGAAGTTATTTAGGAGCTTGACTTGCTCCCTGTATTTGCTCCAGGAGGTAGCGATGTCCACAGGAACGGATTCATTTCAATCCAGCTTATCCTCCCACAGCCGCTGCAGCATAATCTTCACCTTCACGATAACAGGACCAACCAGTCCAAGTGGATCGAAGAGTGAGGCAACCTGGGAAAGCATGGTTCTCTTCGTCGTTCGCTGGTGCTCGGTAAACGGTTTTACGACGTGAATTAAATGGTCTTCACGGAGATGCCAGTGAATACCGAGGGTCTTCTGAGTTTCAGACTCGCTCAAACAAATGTGAAGGTCCAAGGATTGATCCAGTAGTGGCTCCAAAAGACTTGGTTCGTTTGAACACCATTTGCGCAAATGGAAGCCACCACAAGCCAGCAACCCGATAAGCTCATCACGCAATTCTCGAGCCTGGTCCAGTTTCGATGCACCGGTGAGAGCATCGTCCATGTAGAAGTCTTCAAGAAGAACCCTGCAAGCCAGGGGAAAACGCCTTCGCTCGTCCTCAGACAACTGCAGCAACGATCGAACGACGAGAAATGAAGCCGGCACGGTACCATAAGTTGCCGTGTTCAAAATGTATATTTTGATTGGATCCTCTGTACTTCTACGCCATACAATCATTTGACATTTGCCGTCCTCGGGGTGTACCTTAACCTGCCTATACATTTTCTCAATGTCGGCACTCAGTACATATCGGTGGGTTCGAAATCTCGTAACGATGGAGAACAAGTCCTCCTGCAGGGTCGGACCAGCGAGAAGTACATCGTTGAGCGAAACGCCAGTACTGCTCTTTGATGAAGCGTTGAAAACAACTCGCAATTTTGTTGTATGGCTGTCACGCTTGAAGACGGGGTGATGTGGAATAAAATGTCCTTCTTCGGCCACATCGGAGACAGGGATCTCAGTCATGTGACTAAGCCTCTCATACTCGTCAAGGAAATCCGTATACTCCTCACGCAATTGAGGATCTCTCTCTTAGACCGTCGTGAGACAGGTTAGTTTTACCCTACTGATGACCAGTCATTGCGATAGTAATCCTGCTCAGTACGAGAGGAACCGCAGGTTCGGACATTTGGTTCACGCACTCGGTCGAGCGGCCGGTGGTGCAAAGCTACCATCCGTGGGATTATGCCTGAACGCCTCTAAGGCCGTATCCTCTCTAGTCAAAGGTGGCAATGATATCTCTAGGAGTCTCGTGAGTCGAAAGGCTCAAAACAATGTGACACACTTACTAGGCGGCCGGTCCCCTCGCGAGCCGGTCGTCGCACGGTCGAACATGAGTTTCGCAAGTTCGATGTCGAGACTCGGAATCGTCTGTAGACGACTTAGGTCCCCGTGCCAATCTCCTTTCCAGTGAATACAGCCTTTTTTTTGCTGTTTGATAAGAGTCGCCCAGTTCGCGTTTTCTACTGTTAAACGGAAGCCTAACTATATAACGGCCACTCTCATCCCTCGAGTGCGTCTGAGAAAAGTGTTGTTTGCACGCCCTCTCATCATCGGACAAACGCCTAACGCTCGAGACCTCCTCAATTTCCCAGAATTTAGCGACCTGGGCATCCAGCGAGTCTACCACTAAATTACATGCTATTCGATTTGACGCAGGCCCCCTATCGTGTATAGCTCCCGACGCTATCCAACCAAGACGCGTTTTTTGTAATATCAGCGCATTGCCTAATTTGATCTGACCCACGCATAACAATTGGTAAAATAGTTCCGCTCCTATAAGAGCGTCAATCTTTGAAGGAGTGCAGAATTCGGGATCTGCCAAGGTGATATTTCGGGGAAGATTTAAATCGCAACGGTTAATCGTCTGTGCAGGAAGTGTCTCTGTAATTCGAGGGACCACCAAGAATAACAACTCCGCAGCAAAACGTCCATCCCTTGATTGAAGGGTCGTTGCGATAGAATGCTTAATATGCGTTAAGCTTTGATTAAAACCCGACACCGGAATATTAACTTCTCTCTTAGTGAGATTCAGAATACCGCTTAATTTCTCAGTAACAAAGTTAGACTGAGACCCGTTATCCAACAAGACTCTACATTTGACAGGCTCTCCGCGGTCATTGAGCATACGCACGGATGCCGTGGCCAGAAGAACTCTCGAAGCGACGACCGCTTGGAGACTTGCGATTGGATTGGCGTTTGCCGCATTAGAGCTACCAGATCCTCGATCAAATGAATCACCTTCAGAGTGAAGAAGGGTATGATGGTTACGTTTGCACTTTCTACACGTACCGTATTTACATTCGTCAACCAAATGATTTGGTCTTAAACAATTGTAGCAGAGCCCCATGGATTTCACCTTGGCAAATCTCGCTTCGCGAGTCATCCTACGAAACTGTTCGCATTGAAATATGTTATGGTTCTGTTTACAAATGGTACACTCGGATTTAGCGTAAACGGTCACAAGGGTCGGCATCGCCGTTTGCTTTGTATTACCTCGCATATTGCTCGATCGCAATTGATTTCTCGCCGCGTTATTCAACTGACTCGAATAAACCGAGACTTCCTGACTTACGTTTTCCAAAACATGACAGCGATTTTTTAAAAACTTCCAAAAATCATCAATATAGACGGCATATCGGTTCCATCAAGAGAACGCTCCCATTCTTGATGAGAATTTCGATCGAGTTTTGATGTCAATAAATGAAAAAGCAATGCGTCCCACGATTCGGTCGGTTGACCAAGAGCATGAAGTGCTCGCGTGTGTCTTAAAGCGGCATCGACTAACGATCTCAATTGTGTTGAAGATTCCTTAGATATTACCGGAAGATCAAACAGCGCGCAAATATGGCTCTGTATTATTATTCTTCTATTATCGTACCGTTCCACTACGAGAGCCCATGCTACTTCGTGTGATGAGGTTTCTAGAGATTGAATTACCTGAGCGGCTTCGTCTATCAACGATGATTTTAAATATTGTAGTTTCTGAACAGGAGAAAGGTTCTCGTTACCATGTACGATCGATTTGAAATTATCATAAAAGCCCATCCATGCCTCGTAATTACCACTAAAAGTAGGCAAGTTAATTGTAGGGAGCTTTATATTCGCTTTCACGTTTTGTACAGGAAGCTGGTTTTGAATTATTACATTATCGTTAGCCGCGGTGGGCCTGACAGACGCAAGTCGACGCTGGGCACGCGCCGCCAGTTCAAAATATGCTTCCTCAAAATACGTTCTTTGGTTGTCATCTAATTGTGTGCCTGTAACGGTATCATTTAAATCAATACTAGTCTGTACCTCGTCAAAGCTATCCCACGTAGTTTTAAATTTTTCTAAACGCTCAATCAATTGCTGTTCATCCGGACGCTCAGACCATTTTTCTAAATAACTCCTGAATCGAGTCAGTTGCCCCTTTATTGCCGCACGTCTCTGTACAAGCGCACGCATCTCGTCGGTCATCGTGTCAGTAATTAAAATTGACAAATATGAAAAAAGTAAAGCGAACTTTCGGTTAACACGCAAATACAAGATACGCTTTGAAATGATATAAATACGCAAATATAAATACAGTTGAATTTCGTCGATATGATTTCGACGTTGTCTTCTGTGTTCGTTGTCCTGTTATAGTGGTGTCTCTCTCTCGCTCTCGTGAGCCGCAAGCCTTGTCCTCTACGGTATGCCTCGTGTATGCCTCGTGATCAAGTTTGTGTGTCGTTGTCTCTCTCTCTCGTATATTTCAGCGGTCGACTCGTCCCAACGGATATGATTAAAAACGAGCGCTGCCGAATTGACAATTTTCGATTAGATATCTTAATTTTTGTGTAATCTCACCCTTGAGCAAGCCTGGATAGATATCATTCGAATCGCCATGGATTTTCCGGAAGGATCCGGCTCGAAGGACCAGAAATGTTGGGACGGATGCGCCGTACGTCTTATGCGCGCACGACAGTCGTCCCTGTAGTGGCAAAGTTTTTACGCTCTGGACCACTTATTTTTTCTTATATACTTTAATGATAGGTAGAAGTAGCCAATACGTTTTGATTATATTAACACCGCTCTATAGTTTATTTCGATTATCACGAGGAATATATGTGCGGCGCGTGCGGCCATGTTACAATGACGATACCGTCTGTGTCGAATTCTGTATAAAGACTACTACAAAATGTGGCCTGTGTGCGACCATGGTACAACGACGACTGCCCCGAACGGCCCGAACGTCTGTCGAGTTCGCTCCGATTCGAGTCGGGAAGATAGCATAGAAAGGGGGGGGGAACGATGGCGCAGGGCCGTACAATATCACGCGAAATCCCGACACCTTCCTTCTTAAAGATCTCTTCGGTATCACCTCCCTGCGGTCAATATATAGCGGCAAAATTGTACACCACATAGTTGAATATAAAATGTTCCTGCGTGAGAAAACGAGAGAAAAGGACATTTATAATAGGTAATGACACGCGATACGAACCACACAATAGTGTAAATTCGGGATTGGGGGAAGAAAGAGGGGGTAAAGGAGAAGAGATTCTTACAATTAAAGGCACTCTGTAGCAACTCGTATTATCTAGCACAAGAGGACCTCTTGTGCTAGACAATTATGCCTCAACAGTGTTTGACAATGAGAATTATTACATTTTGAAGACGCGAGATTGTACATTCAAAGCATCCAAATTAACAAAAGTAAAGTACAATATAAACATACTTCGGAGAAATCTTTATTACGCGATAGTGCCTGTCACAACGTGCATCACTTTCTCGTTCTCTTAACTTTTACAAGACAGCATATATACGTACGTGTGCGATTTTGGATACTCCTTCCTTCTTAAAGATCTCCTCGGCATCAGCTCCCTGCCGTCAATATATATTTCACTATCACTATCTATCACGCGGCGATGATCACGACTGTCACTATCTATCTATTTCTAGGTTATCGCTGTATTCCAGCATAGATCGTCGGTCTTTCTTAACAGCTTCATGCGTCTGTGATTGAGAAAGAAATCTGATAAGCTCTGTATATTCAGCGCAGGAATGAAGCAGCTTGATCAATACACTGAAAACAAACGTAATAAAATAGAAATAAAAAATTAAAATAAACAATATCACGTTATTGTTTCTCATCTAAAATCGTACCATATAATGGTGGTATGATTAGAATTGTCAATAATTTTCACCATGATGTTATTGATCACTCTGTAATACGCTGCAGCCTGATGCAAATGCTCCTACCTGTTTTCGGCTAACAAACTTATCATCTGATCTACTAATTCCTTCAAATGCATGAAAGGAACATTCTTCCCGAGAAATCCACTGGAATTCACAGTCATAAAACTGGAAAAAAAGTTTTAAATAAAAAAAGTTCAAGATTTTTTTAAATCGCAAATTAAAATTTTTTATGCAAGCCTAATTTAAACCTTGTATTAAAATTTCTTATCATATGCTTTGTCAAAAATTAAATTTCAGTTCTTGTTTTCTTTAATGTATATTAAATCGTTTATTGAAATATGCAATCTATGAATTAATGACATGTTTCTTTCTAAATTGCACTCACCACAAGTATAACCAGAAATGTGTTTCTGAAGCCCCTGGACACATCCGCGTTTTCTTGACGTAACGGATACGTTTGCAATAGCTTTAATTGCATATTTATCGATCCGATAAATTTATCCTCCTTGGATTGCAAGGTAACTGCTTAGTGAGATTTTAATAACTGTAATATAAAAAAATACTAATAGATATTTATACATATATTACGTAGGAATACAGAAAAATTTTGCGATTTTTAAAAAGCTTATTTTTTTAAATGTAACATTGATTTCTTCCGTAGACCAGGAAAATAAAATAAATGCGTAGAAAGTGCTAATTTTAACTGCATTCCCGTGCCAAAGATATGATTTTGAGAAAATAATTACGATGTTCAAAAGCTATACAGAATATTTTTCGAAAATTTCGAATACTTTTAACACATTCAAACGTCAAGAGAAAAATACAAACGTTTTCTATTGCATTCATGGACTGTATCGCAGTGGGTAAATCCATACTGGCCATGGACAAGATGTTACGCTCAAGTGTGTCATCTTTACTGCTAGCAGTAGATACAGGTGATACAACGGTCGATGATTTCGATACTAATAATTTCGGCGGCAAAATCGGTATCATTCTGAAAAGTTTAACGAAAAATTATAAATTTGTTTGATAAATCGCCTTAATAATAAACAATATTAAAGATCAAATAAAATGATAAATTATTTAAATATAATTAATAATCTATGATTTCACTATTAAGCTTAACTTACTGTGTTTTGGGCGGGTTCAACACATTAGCTGGGGGTTCGTTTAAATCTGATAAGCTGGGTTCCACTAATATCGGATTGCGATATTTCACTGGGGCACTCAGTTCGAGCCTCTGCAGAAAATCCATGTCTAGACCGAAGGGACTTGAAGGAACCTTTGCTTGCAACGATGTGGGAGAATTCCTAAAAGACAAAGACACAAACGCATTACATATAGATATGTCGACGAAATCTTTGAAATTCAAAAGAATCACACATCACAAATTACATCAAATACACTACTACTTGGATACAATGTTGCTTAACCCTCAGGGTACGGACTGGGTTAGCGTAACCCGAGCGAATTTTGAAAGTAGCGCCATTTCAAAGGAAGTGAATGAGGGGGGTCCGTACCGGGGGGGAAAAATTTTTGAGGTAGCTACTATGTGAGCGCCAAGGGGCAGCGTCAGTCTACGCTTGGTGCTCAAGTTATACGATTTTGAAAATTAAACTCAGGTAGTCTACACCCAGTCCGTACGGAACGTTACAAAATCCGTGTTTTTCAAACAAAAAAAATTTGTGTTTTTCGAGTATTTGCTGCAGTAGAGTATTCTGGTATGTATAATTTACTATTTTTAATATACTTTTGTGCGTTCTAACCTCAAAATGATGCTCTGTAGCATACCAGCATAACGTATCCGTGCATGCAATTTTTGTTATTTATTTATATTATACTAATCAACAACATCCAAAAGAACTATTTTTACTTTAAGATATTTTTTTTGCGTTATTACGATAAATCAAGCAAGTAACGTTATATCGTATCGCAAAAAACGGGTATTTTTATAGTTCAAAAAAAAAATACTTTTTGAAATGGATCAAAAAACAAATTCAGCCATTTCAAAGAACAACTTTTTAGCTTTCAAACGCAACTTAAAAAATGTCGATATCTTTTTTTTTCATAAAGTTATGCAATTTAAAAGAAAAAATGAATTTTTATGAAAATTTTTTGAGAATGGTTTACATTTTCAAATGTATCTTTGTTTAAACAAATAAGGTAATAAATCTATCAACGCGATTGTATTTTTGAGAAAATTTCCGATCCAAAGAAAAAAAAATTTGTTTTAATTGATAAATTACAGCCCGATATACAGTCAATCAAAGTCGCCGGGTTAGGCTAACCCATGTCCGTACGGAACGTAACTTTTTTATAGTCCGTACCCTGAGGGTTAAAGATATCAAATAATTAAATTCATATATTGCATCAATATAAACAGTAAAAAATATTTTTTTCTAATTTGCATTGAATAAAGTAACGTGAAGCAGAAAAAAGTAGGAAATCCTCATTTATCAATTTGTATTATCTAATATAATATACGTATCACTGTGATAAGTTGGAAAAACAATATGTTGTAAATAGATCATCATGCTGTAGAGTATTATTTGTTATTTTATAGCCATTTAAATCCCTGGAACCCTTTTGCATTTCCCGTTTCTGAAACGGACAGATGGAACCGTTCAAGATGTAGAAGGAAAAAAAGAGAAAAAAGTGAGAAATTAAAATACAGAAACTGAAACTGAAATGAACAGATATATAAGTGACAGTATTCGACAATAGACGGATTATTGTTAGCACAATGCACGATAAAATTCCGTGACACTTCCCAGCACCAAGTTGTTAGAGCGCGCCGAAAAGACAGTCATGTAAAATGATTAAAATGATTAAAAGCAACAAACGTTTTTAAACCATCTCGATCGGAAAGATGATTTTGCGTATTGGTTTCGCTGACAATTTCCTGGTCCAATTTTGAAGGAGATTCGGTTTTAATCACAGAAGACACTTGATCGTCCTCATTATTGTCAGTAGTGCTCGTAGCACATGTCCTGTGAATATGTTAAAAGCGAAGCACGTGCGAACATGAGTGATTTGGGAGATAATATTCCACGAGAAAATATTAAAGAAAAAAATAAAAAAATATGATTAAAAAGAACGATTCCTTTTTTTTTAAACAATCAGCACGATAGCAGCTGCAATTTTGTAGTATCATATGTAAAAATGACTCACAGCTCTGGTACTGTCTCCATTGGCTCGGCAATCTCTTCCTGTTCCTCTTCGTAATCCGCCTCCATGTCGTCCGTCGGCGGGCTAGAAGTTACGACCACAGGCGTGGAGAGTCTGGTAGCGGATGCGGATTTTGTGGGCCGATTCTTCGCTGCTCTCTTGATTCGTTCGTCTAACAGGGATCTATCTTTCTCCGATATCTATACGCAGAATAATTGATTGATGTTTCCTCTTCTTAAAGTTGTTAACTCTGCTTAAATCAACTACATTCACCTGCATACCTGTCCGATAAGCTTGAATACACGTTCCTCTTGAAGGAAGTAGGCCTGAACGATGCAGTTTAGCGCGGCATTACAAACGGAATTGTCGCGATCTGCGATCTGCTTCGCAACTTTCTTCAACGCCACGGACGGGTTGGGTTGGCAAACAGAAACTCGGTAATTTTTAATTAGCGATCCTAATTGATCCAGGCATTTTGCAAGCGCCGACACGTTTGCTTAATTCAAGTAACACTTTCGTAATATTTTGCATGGAAATCGAGAATCGAATCGTCTACCTGTTCGTTGTCGAGCATTCTTCGACTTCAAACCCTCCATTACATACGAGAATAATTTGCTCACGGGATATACCAAAGCCATTTGCTTGAATAAAGCTCGTACGCCATTACGCACAGCATCCTTCGGGTCACCTATCTATTAATCATTACAGCAGATATAATAACGTTATATGTAGAAAAAATGAATGAAGATGAGAAATAATACGAGATTAACGTACCTTGATAATGAGATAAGGTATAAACGACGCTGCTTCAGTTTCTAGCATGTGATACTGGTCTTCAATTATTCGCGCCGCGTTGCTGTATCACGGACCACGGACCACGGACCACGGACCATGGAGCTTTCCGTTACAAAAATCACTCGCGCTAACCACGCGTCAATCGTCATACGTCATCCCTCACGATACACATTTTTTTTTTTGTTAGATCCCTTGAATGAGGGAAATTAAAGTGCCGTCAGCACCACCTTAAGGCTATATGACACTGTGTATATATGTATGAATGTATGTGTAACTGTGTGTTTATGTCCGCGATGTAGTGAACTCGGTAATGCCGTAGGCACGGTCTTACATACAGGTCTGGAAACTTCAGTGGTAGAGGTAGGTCGCTTAATGAAGTTGTTTTTAAGTTTTCTAATAGCCACTAGAGTCGTTGTGATCGATGTTCACGTTGTGGCGAGGGACGCCGGAGGCCGGGAGATCTGTCATATGAAATTTGGCGGAGTGGTTTTGTGTCAACTTCGTAGTCTCGACATTATGGGTTCGAATCTCCGTGCCTTTAAGTTTTTTTTTTAATTCTTTCTCAAGCAATGTGATAAATAATAATGCTTTAAATAATTTAAGACTATAAATTAATGAAATACGTAGATATATAAAATAAATACGAGTTTTTATTCTGAAAATTAAGAACAAATAAAAATATCTTTTTATATGTTTATTTTTATTCTTTTTCTTTTATTTTTGTGGGTATATAGCTAATTATTATCGGCCACTGAGCTTTTTTGAGATATAATTAATTAATAAAGATTAAATATGTCTATATATTTTTTTTAACAATATTCAAACTGTTTTTGAAATCGATTTGATATAAAAATATGTTTTAATTGTTATTGATTATTCGATAAATAACTGTAGAATATAGTGAAGAGTGATTCTCTCCAAGTTTTTAGGGAATCACGTTCTTGTGACAACAAAACAATTTAGCAAGTATTTGCGACAAGACGCGGTTTCCCTTAATTATTATTAATTTTTTATTAACAACTTATTCTCTAGCGGTCGACAGCAAAGAGCGATTTTCTTCAAATTTTTAGGGAATCACGTTCTTGTAATAACAAAATAATTTAGCAAGTATTTGCGACAAGACGCGGTTTCTCTTAATTGTTATTCATTTTTTATTAACAATTTATTCTCTAGCGGTCTTTAACAAAGAGCGATTCTCACCAAATAATTTAAAGACCGCTACAGAATAAATTGTTAATAAAAAATTAATAACAATTAAGGGAAACCGCGTCTTGTCGCAAATGCTTGTTAAATTATTTTGTTATTACAAGAACGTGATTCCCTAAAAATTTGGAGAAAATCGCTCTTTGCTATCGATCGCTGCAGAATAAATTATTAATAAAAAATTAATAATAATTAAGGAAAACCGCGTCTTGTCGCAAATACTTGCTAAATTATTTTGTTATCATAAGAACGTGATTCCCTAAAAATTTGGAGAAAATTGCTCTTTGCTATTCTACAGTTATTTATCGAATAATCAATAACAATTAATTAAAACATTGTTATATCAAATCGATGAAAAAATTGTTTAAATATTGTTAAAAATATATATATAGATATATTTAATCTTTATTAATTAATTATATCTCAAAAAAGCCCAGTGGTCGATAATAATTAGCCTACGATACGTTCGTACCCCCCCCCCCCCGAGGAACCCACATGACATTTGAACGTCTCCCTCCCTATACGAGTTTTCGGGTTACGTTCATCTGCGGACTTCGATGACAGCGACGAGTAGTGGCTATGCTAGAAACTAAATGCATCTTCGATAAGCGACCATGCCCCCACCACTAGAATTAGCGGTAGTCTCCGGACCTGTATGTAACCCTTATAAAAATGTGCCCTTCATTGCCATTAAAAAATGCCATTGAATTCCCATTGTTCCAGACGCAATGGAAATGAAGGCATTTTTGCCAAAGATAAAAAGTTCCACACAAAATCCCATTGGTATTGCTATTGGTATTGCCACTGATTTTGCCGTTGGTATTGCCATTGGTATTGCCATTAGCATTGCCATTGGTATTAACACTGGCAATACCAATGGGATTTTGTGTGGAAATTTTTATCTTTGGCAAAAATGCCTTTATTTCCATTGCGTCTGAAACAATAAGAATTCAATGGCATTTTAATAAATGGTACTATTTTGTCTTTAATATAAATGCCTTCATTTCCCATTGCCTTTGGTTCAACGGACAATCTAATAGGAGCTCTTGCCTTAGGCGACTAGCGCCTGAAAATATCTGCCTCGGTGTCCCGTAGGGGGTCTCATACATATACCAGTCCGTCCCGAACCTTGAATTTGAGAGAATGCATGAACGATGCGACGCCTAGCGCCGTCGATGCGAACTGCCGGTAATACAGTTACCGCGCGGGCGTGATGATGATGCATGTACCACTGGTGGCGCGAACCGCCACATTTACCATTGACGAATTTCCATTACAATTCACACTAAACAAATTAGCTAAAGGTAGAAAAATTCCATACAAATTTTATCCTTCATGAGTCATTGGCAGTTTCCATTACGCCTGTATGGAAAAGGTTGTCATTCGAATTTTGCCATTGTGTTTCCATTCATCTTATTGCCACTCAATATTTTCCATTAACTTTTCCATATAATTCGCATTGCAAGTTCCATACACAAGTTTTAACCTTCATAAGCCATTAGCAGTTTTCATTACGCCTGTATGGAAAAAGTTGTCATTCGAATCTTGCCATTGCGTTTCCATTCATCTTATTTCCACTCAATATTTTCCATTAACTTTTCCATATAATTTGCATTGCAACTGTAGGGCAACCATACATTCCCACTGACCGCCATTGAGCACTCAAGGGCACATTTTCATAAGGGAGGTGCGTTATAGGCCCAAGGAACTGCGCGGATCATTTCCCCCTGCGGCCACGATACACATTGACACGTGACGAGGTTAAAACGATATAGACAACATTCGATACGAAGTAACTCGCACAACGCATCGAGATAACCAATCGGCATCGCGGAAAAGAGGCTTCAATTTTTCGATACAAACGAAATTCACTCAGTTAACACGCCTTTTTTAAAAGTGGATTTCGAAGTGTTTGCTTCACGATTCCTCGACGCAACTTTTCTTTTATTTAAAATTTATTTTTTCTTGCCTTTCTTCCCTTTTATCTTCCTGACTAAAAGAATTCATCGAAAACTTGAAAAGGGTCCAGAATTCTTTTGGATTTCTTCCTTTTCTCAATTTCTTTTTCTCCATTTTTCTTTTCTTTTAGTACAATTTTCGAAAATTTTTTGAGGGTCCGGAATTATCATTCTCTCTCTCTCTCTCTCTCTTTTTTTTTTTTTTTTTTATCGAGAAATTAAAACGACGGTATCAGCGTAACTTTTTTTTTAATTTCTTTAAGATTTTTTTCATCATAATGGCATACAGTTTTTATACATTGTAAATAAGTTTTTTTAAGGTAAGATTTGTTTTTTAGTTATAAGGTTGTTAGTTAAAGTTGTTTACTTTGATATTCAATATGCCGAATAAAGGTAACGTCCATGCCGACAGATGTTGTAATCCATATCAAACCATGGGTCACAAAGGTAAAAATTTGAGAAATGTATCCACAAATCTAAAACGAAAGTTCCCTGATATTGACGATAATGCAAAAATTTGTTCTGAATGTAGAAAAAAAAGTAATGAGGTTTCAATTTGCAGAACACCTTCTGACACATCTGAGAATTTATCAGATGTAAGTCAGATAGATGTTGACATAGATCAGAATGTTTCTGCTACAGTAAATGAAACATCCTCCGGTCTGAATCCAGAAGATGTTCGCTCAGAAAGAGAAATTGAGTTGGAAGACCTGCTTAACGATTTAAAAGAAAAATTTAATGCTTTGTCGAAACATGATCCAATGCGATTAACAATTCTTACTATAACACCAAAATCATGGTCTGTTAAAAAGATATCAAAAGAATTTAATTGCAGTTGGAAATTTGCAAAGAAAGCTAAAGACCTTAGAGATACAAGGGGTATTTTGGCAGAAACAAGAGTGGTAAAGTATTACCCGAATCAACTGTTCAAAAAATTGTAGATTTTTATAACAGTGACACAAACGGTAGGATAATGCCTGGTATGAAAGATGTAATTTCTGTAAAGATTGAGAATGGACGTTGTTTAATGCAGAAACGACTTCTTCTTTTAGATTTAAGAGATCTTTTTCTTAAATTTAAAAACACCCAGACTGTGCAGTTAGTTTCAGCAAATTTGCCCAACTACGTCCAAAACATTGCATACTTGCTGGTGGTAGTGGAACACATTCCGTCTGTGTTTGTACCATTCACCAGAATTGTAAGTTGTTGTTGGATGCTATTGACATTAAGAAACTTACCGAAAATTCTGAAAAGCCAATTTGCGATTATAAAGATTGCTTGCAGCAAATTACTTGTCCCAATCCTAGTGAAGAATGTTCTCTTAGCGAATGCGAACTGACTTTATGCTGTATGTACAAGAATTATTGGAAGAACACAACTTGTACGAAGTACAATTTAGTTCATGGACAGGTACAGACAGATCAACGCTGCAAACTCAAATTCTGCCTACAATAGAATTCTTGGAGGAATTAAGTAATAAGTTATTGCTTTTGAAGCCTCATTCGTTTATATCAAAACAGCAGTCGGAATTTTTTCAAGACAAGAAAGATAATTTAAATAAGGGGGAAGCACTTGTTGTTTTAGATTTTTCTAAAAACTACAAATATGTAGTTCAAGATGCGTCTCAGGCTTTTCATTTTAATAACGACCAATGTACAGTTTTCCCTGTCGTTTATTACTACAAAAAAAAATCAAAAAGTTCAGCATAAAAGTCTTGTATTTTTGTCAGATAGTACGCGCCATGATACAGCTGCTGTATATACTATCTAAAAAATGTTGATTTCTCACATAAAAAACAGCTTCGACGTAAAGAAAATTATATACTTCAGTGATGGAGCAAAGCAACATTTTAAAAATAAATTCCAGATGATGATTAATTCACCATCAAGATGATTTTAATGTTAGCGCCGAATGGCATGTTCATGCGACAGCTCACGGCAAAGGTGCTTCGGATGGAATTGGTGCTTTATTTAAAAGAGAAGCTGCGAGAATTAGTCTCACATGTAAGCCAGCTGATGCAATATTAACTCCAAATAAACTTGTTGAATGGAGGCAGAATTATTTTAAAAATATAACGGCATTATTTTATAGTCGCAAAGAACACGAAAAAATTGAAAAGTTCTTGAGAAAAAGATTTGACAAGGCTCCAGCTGTAGGGATATTATAGCTCCAGGGATATTAAAACATCACTGCTTTATCTCAAACAGTAATAAGGAACTACTTATAAAAAGGTATTCTCTCTAATGCTTCTGCAGGATCAACACTTGTCTACAACGTATAATTTGTTTTAAACAAATCACTCGCCATATTATATCCATCATTTTAAATGTTTAAAATTCAACTTTGGATTCATAATTAGCGACTCCAAAAATCCCCGAGCAACGAGTTTCAAGCGAATTCGTTCGTTTTTTAAAAAATTCATCCGCCATATTGGATCCGCCATTTTGAATTTTTAAAATCAGATTTCGGATTCATAAATCAATGACTCCAAAAACCCCCAAATAACAAGTTTCAATCAAATCCGCCCGTTGTTTGAAAAATTTTGAATATGTCCGCCATTTTGAATTTTAAAAATTTGATGTCAAATTCGTATTTAACGACCCAAAAAACCCCCGAGTAAAAATTGTCAAGCGTATTCGGTTACTTTTTTTGATTTTGTATATGTATATGTACTACAAATCTGCAAAGTTTTTGAAGTGAAACTTTTTTAGGCACGGTAGTGAGTTCGATTCGCGACACGAAAAAGTGTAACGGAAGTGAAACATCTTTGGTACGGTAGTAAGTTCGATTGTGCGACACGAAAAGTTGTAACGAAAATTTGACCAATAGGCGTACGGCGTTGGCGAGACGGTTCTTCTTCTGGCACGGTAGTAAGTTCAATTATGCGACACGAAAAGTAGTAACGAAAATTCAACCAATAGGCGTACGAAATGAAACTTCTTTGGTACGGTAGTAAGTTCGATTGTGCGACACGGAAAGTGTAACAAAAATTCGACCAATAGGCGTACGAAATGAAACTTCTTTGGTACGGTAGTAAGTTCGATTGTGCGACACAAAAAGTGTAACAAAAATTTGACCAATAGGCGAACGGCGTTGGCGAGACGGTTCTTCTTCTGGCACGGTAGTAAGTTCGATTATGCGACACGAAAAGTGTAACGAAAATTCGACCAATAAGCGTACGAAATGAAACTTCTTTGGTACGGTAGTAAGTTCGATTATGCGACACGGAAAGTGTAACGAAAATTCGACCAATAGGCGTACGAAATGGAACTTTTTTGGTACGGTAGTAAGTTCGATTGTGCGACACGGAAAGTGTAACGAAAATTCGACCAATAGGCGTACGAAATGAAACTTCTTTGGTACGGTAGTAAGTTCGATTGTGCGACACGAAAAAACGTCACGAAATAGTATCACGGAAATTCGACCAACAGGCGTACAAAGTGAAACTCCTTTTGGATCGGTAAGTAAATTCGATTTTGCGACTCGAAAACGCGTCACGAAAATTCGATCAGGCGTACGGCACTGGCGAGACGGATATAGTGAGAACTGCGTGTAACACTATATTTTCGAGTTGCGGGCGACTTGGAGTGACTAATTCCGTTGCATTGTTTTTGTATTAATTTCAGAAAAGTTATGGCAAAGCCTTGCCTTCAGAAGTTTCACTTCTAACGCGCGTGGCGACCACGCGTTCATTTTTTTTGAAGTGAAACTTCTTTAGGCACGGTAGTGAGTTCGATTCGCGACACGAAAAAGTGTAACAAAAGTGAAACTTCTTTGGTACGGTAGTAAGTTCGATTGTGCGACACGAAAAGTGTAACAAAAATTTGACCAATAAACGTACGGCGTTGGCGAGACGGTTCTTCTTCTGGCACGGTAGTAAGTTCAATTATGCGACACGAAAAGTGTAACGAAAATTTGACCAATAGGCGTACGAAATGAAACTTCTTTGGTACGGTAGTAAGTTCGATTGTGCGACACGGAAAGTGTAACGAAAATTTGACCAATAGGCGTACGGCGTTGGCGAGACGGTTCTTCTTCTGGCACGGTAATAAGTTCGATCATGCGACACGAAAAGTGTAACGAAAATTCGACCAATAGGCGTACGAAATTAAACTTCTTTGGTACGGTAGTAAGTTTGATTGTGCGACACGGGAAGTGTAACGAAAATTCGACCAATAGGCGTACGAAATGAAACTTCTTTGGTACGGTAGTAAGTTCGATTGTGCGACACGAAAAGTGTAACGAAAATTTGACCAATAGGCGTACGGCGTTGGCGAGACGGTTCTTCTTCTGGCACGGTAGTAAGTTCGATTATGCGACACGAAAAGTATAACGAAAATTTTCGACCAATTGGCGTACGAAATGAAACTTCTTTAATTGGTACGGTTGTAAGTTTGATTGTGCGAATCGAAAAAACGTCACGAAATAGTGTCACGAAATAGTGTCACGAAAATTCGACCAACAGGCGTACAAAGTGAAACTTCTTTTGGATCGGTAAGTAAATTCGATTTTGCGACTCGAAAACGCGTCACGAAAATTCGATCAGGCGTACGGCACTGGCGAGACGGATATAGTGAGAACTGCGTGTAACACTATATTTTCGAGTTGCGGGCGGCTTGGAGTGACTAATTCCGTTGCATTGTTTTTGTATTAATTTCAGAAAAGTTATGGCAAAGTCTTGCCTTCAGAAGTTTCACTTCTAACGCGCGTGGCGACCACGCGTTCATTTTTTTAATTGTCCGCCATATTGAATCCGCCATTTGCAATTTCAAAAGGTGTCACTTTGCATTTACAAGTAGACATGATAACCTACATTTTAAGCCTAAGTGGAACTTTTTCGGTTGAAACCATTTTTGGACAGAGGGGGTCTTCCTGTGACGTAGAATGCCCCTATATATATATGTATATTACTTGTAAATAATTTATGTATTTTTACATGCGTATAACATACATTTATCAGTAATCAATAATATGTTGTTATATATAAACCTTACGTTCGTAGTTTATATGTCAAATAAATATCAGCTGTAAATTATATATTGTTGTATATACGTTTTATATATGTGTTTTATACATTTAATACATGTGCATTCATATACATGTATTAATTAACATTAGATATATGTATATTATACATACAGAAACTACTTTTAATAGGCATAGATGTTCCATAGATTTATACATCTAATATATACATGTATTACATCTTTTGTTCTGTGTGAAACTGCACATAGTTTAATCTTGTGACTAAAGTTATAAAAATATTAATCTACTTATCATTCTGAAGGTTCTACCTCGCAAGCCTCATATTGGACAGCTTTACTCTGTACATATACGATACATGGATACAGTAAGATATTTTATTTATTCAAATCATTAAGTTTTTAAAATACCAGAAATAAATAATTTAACCTTTCCAGGGTATTTTGCAACATTATACGTTATGTGTGAAAAACGTACAGCTACTTTGTATGATGCTTTATGGGATAAGATTATACAGTTGGTACATACAATCGCACGCCTTATCAGCGATACAATCAGAGCAATTGCGGACAATTGTGTCTGCGTTTTTACAGTCAGTTGACAATCAATTTAAAGACCGGCGTTACGCTGTTTAATCTCAGTATTCATTCAAACATGTCACTGACATTTACGCTCACCGGCAAGAGCAGCATCCTCGCGGTAAGCTACTTTCCCGCCGTGGATTTGAGCGATGGCGATTACGAGCTCGGTTTGACAGATTTTGAAACCTATCACACGATACCGAATGTAAATTCGTCGAATAATAAATTCTACTACGACGACGACGACAAGAAGATTACCATTCCCGAAGGATCGTGCGAACTGCGTGATATAGACATGTATCTGAAACGCGCTCTTTTATGGGACCAATCCAATAATGTCTCGACAAACGAAGATGAACCGCACCCATTGATTATTATTCGTGCTAATAACAATACGATGCAGAGCGAGATCAAGTGCGCTTATCGGATAAATTTCACAAAACCGAACAACATTGGATCGCTGCTGGGATTTTCAGCGAATCGCGTGCTGGAGTCGCGACAATGGCACGAATCGGATGTTCCGCTAAATATCATCAATGTAAACATCATTCGCATAGAGTGTAACGTGACCGCGGGTGCGTACAGCAACGACAAGTACGTGCACACGATACACGAGTTTTCACCGAGCGTGCCTCCAGGATATAAGATATCGGAAACGCCGGCACAGATCATTTACCTTCCGATCATCGTACGGACCATTTCGGACTTGACGCTTCGCGTCGTGGATCAGGACGGTCGATTGATTGATTTTTGCGGAGAAGAGATCACCGTTAGACTGCATGTATGAAGACGACAGCGATAACGTGAGATGCTCGTACTGAACGAAGCTGAGCAGGTGCAACAGACGAGAAACAAAATTAGAGAGACAATCCGATCGCTAAAGAAGCTGCGTCAAACGTTGAATTTTTGAAATCATTGGGTTTTGTCGTACGAAATGGCTAATATCTTAAACATTGGAGGTGAACCGATCTTTGACGACAGCGTCGTCAAGATTGAAACACACACGTACAATCCGTACGCCAACACAACGTTTGGACATAACGATGAGATAAGAATACCCATCAACAGCAGGATTTATACACGTTGCCGTGCGAGAGCTTTCTCTACGTTGAAGGAAGATTGACGATAAAGAGAAAAAATGACGAGTCTGTGACAACGCTTGCGAATAATTGCGTGGCGTTCATGTTTGATGAAATTTGATATGAGCTCAATGGCGTGGAGATTGATCGCAACAGAAACGTTGGCATAACCAGTACCATCAAGAACTATGTATCGTTTACAAATGACAAAGCAAAATTATGCAAAATGCTGGATGGAACATGTTATCCCCGGAGGGATATTTCAACTTTTGCGTACCGCTCAACACATTGTTGGGCTTTTGCGACAATTACAAACGCGTGGTTGTTAACGCTCATCACGAATTAATTTTGATACGAGCGCGCAGCGATAACAATTGCATTGTAGGAAATCCGGCGACGGAGTCGGAAATTGAATTGTTTAAAGTACAGTGGCGAATGCCTCACGTCACATTAAACGAGATCAATAAGCTATCCATGCTACGGGCCTTGGACAGCGGGCGATATCTTATTGTTAGTGTTAGTTTCCGTTCATGGGATCTGTACGAGTATACCATGTTGCAGAGCACGACCAAGCATTCGTGGGCCGTCAAAACGGCGACTCAGCTGGAGAAGCCGCGGTACGTTATCTTTGCGCTGCAGACCGGGCGCAAGAATATCATGTCGCAAGATGTTAGCGTATTCGATGACTGTAACTTGACCAACGTGAAACTTTATCTAAACTCTGAATTTTATCCGTACGATGACATGAATCTGGATTTTGGCAAAAATCGATACGCCGTCCTTTTCGATATGCGCGTTTTCGTAAAGCTTATTACGGATGCAACTACTTCGATACGCTTTGCACCGTAGTTACATTTCTGACAAAAGGACCTTATGTTGTCATGATTGCTCGCGACAAAACGAATCTGTCAAGAGCGCCACCGTGGATGTGCGAATAGAATTTGGCTGTAAAGAGAATGTACCGGCAAATACTACCGCCTATTGTCTCATCTTGCATGATCGCGTAATCGAATACTGTCCGTTGTCGAACGTAGTGCGCAAAATCATGTAAATTGCAATATCAGCAGATATTGCAATATAAGCAGATATTACAATATAAGAGACACTGATGTACTGCGATAAGATACAGAGTGCTCCATCGTTTCGTCATGATCGTACCGACGTTTGTCGATCTGCAAGAATTTACCGTCGGAATGGTCGTAAAAGAGGTGGCGGTTCTGAGAAACGGAACCGTTTTGGCGCATTACATTTTTACATGTCCCATGCCATGGAATCTCCTCATAAAATCCGACAAGTCATGCGCTTCCTGGTTGATTGCAAATTACCATGGACTACGATGGGATGATGGAAACATGCCGTACAGCATGGCGAAACATCTAATTACATCGGCCGTACTTGGAGAGGGCGACGAGACATTGACTCTTGTGTACGTCAAGGGATGCCAAAAACGAGAATGGCTGGTAGATCTGCTTGAGAATAAAGCGAGAAAAAATCTAAAAATTGAAACTTTGGATGCAGATTACGAAAATATCGAATCTTTAAATAATCTAGATGTTACTAATACTGTAAGATGCGGAAAACATGTTAAGAATTGCGCATTACAAAATGTATTAAAAATATTTAACTGGTGGTCGCGACACCAGAAAAAATTATGATTTTTTTGAAATAAACTATATATGTATATATAAATGTTTTATTTTCCTTTTTCTACATAGTTTGTAGTATAATATAGATGTTTTAGTTGTTTAAAAGCTGTTCAAAAGATGTTTTAGTTGTTTGATAGCTGTTTTTAAAAATGTTTTAGTTGTTTAAAAGATGTTTTAAAGATGTTTTTTAGTTGTTTTTAGTTGTTTGATAGTTGTTTGATAGCTGTTTTAGTTGTTTTTAAAGACGTTTGATAGCGGTTCAATAGCAATTATACAGATCAAATCATCGAAAGTCAATGGCGCGATGTCGTTTTCAAGAACATACGTGCCTCGCGGTGACTTCATCGTACACGTGCAAAACTGCACATTGTAGATTTTTTGGAAGGCGCAATTGTATGGATACTGAGATCATGGTGAAAGTAGATATGATAAACAAACGATGTGACAATAGTGAGATGTAGAAGCTGACTTTGACGGTACGCTCAGTAGTCGAGGACTGGAAGTAAGAGTCGGTTGGCGTGCTTGATCGTGTTCGGACGTGTTTGTCTTGTCGAAAAATGTCAAGTGTCGCGACTGTTTGTACTGTCTGCACTGTGTGATTTTAACAGTAGTACCGTGTATTGCGCCTTTTAAGGCATACAACGTTCTGTAAAATGGATTTCGAAGAATTGCAATTTGAAGGAGAAGAAAGAATGGAAGTTGAAGCAAATGTTGAAGAAATGGAAGTGAATGACGAGGAAGGAATGGAAGTTGATGATGACGCAATATTGTCAGACGATTCGTGTTATGATAGTGAAATGGTTGATGAGGATATTCCGGACGAAATTTTCAGAGTGTTGAATCAAGCAGAAGTGAATATGTTACAGCCTCTGACAAAGATGTGTTGCATATACTCTTATTTCACTCCAGGACATATGAAGTTCACACGGATTGTTCTCGATGTTATACGCTGTTCGCAGACATGACACATGTCCGTATATCCTCATGGATAGTCTCTTTTGTTCATCTTGTGGAGACTCATTATATCTTATTTCACCGTGTAATCTGTATCCTATGTGTGTTTTTGTGTAAATTTTAACCGTGTAAATAGCCTGCAGTATTTTAGTGTATACATATTATTGTGTAAATTAAGAGACAATGGCCTGAATTCTGAAAGTGACTGACTCAAGAGCCAGGGAGCGTGTGACGTCACGCGGACCGGCGCGGCCGTTGCACGCGGACTCCGCGGCGCGGCGAAAACGCGGGCCCCCTCCCCCGCGGCGCCCGAAAACGCGGTACCCTCCGCTCCCCCCCTCGCGGCGCTGGAAAACGCGAACGCGGGTCCCCTCACCCCGCGGACCCCTCCCCCGCGACGCCGGAAAACGCGGTACCCCCCTACCCTCCCCCGCGGCGCCCGTAAACGCGGTTCCCCCCTCCACCTCCCCCGCGACGCGCGAAAAACGCGGTTTTCCTCTCCCCCTTTCCGCGACGCCCGAAAACGCGGTACTCCCCCGCGGGGTACCCCCCGTACCTTCCCCGCGACGCTCGAAAAACGCGGTTCTCCCTCCCCCTTCCCCGCGGCGCCGGAAAACGCAAACGCGGGTCCCCCCACCCCGCCGCCCCCTCCCCCGCGGCGCCGGAAAACGCGGTACTCCCCCTCCCCCTCCCCCGCGGCGCCCGAAAACGCGGTACCCCTCTCCTCCTTCCCCCGCGACGCCGGAAAACGCGATACCCCCCCTTTTCCTCCCCCGCGACGCGCGAAAAACGCGGTTTTCCCTTCCCCCTTCCCGCGACGCCCGAAAACGCGGTACCTCTCCCCCGCGGGGTACCCCCCCCGTATCCCCCCGCGGTACCCCCCGCCCCTCACCACCCCTCATTGCCCCCTAGTTAGAACGCCCATAGCTTACCTACTCCCGAGATAATACGGTCACTTACTCCGACTGTCGTTGTTGACTTTCTTACTTACCGCTATGCGTCAGTCTTTAGGTTTCGCGTACCCGTAAACTAATGCCCGGTTTACACCGTATTTTCGAACATTTAATCTGATTACTTGTGTAACCGTATTTTTCGCCCGATTTATTCGAACATGATCTTTGTACTATATCAACCAAAATAAATTGTTTAATTGTATAAGGAAAATAAATCTTTTAATCTCATGAAACAGTTATGCCTTAACCTTATATGACAAAATCGATCATAAGTCATTGAATCTTTTATTCATGAACATTTGTAAATAAACTCATTGAATCTTTTATTCGTAAACATTTGTAAATAAACTATCCGTTAATCAATTTCACCAATGACACTTGGTGATCGCACGCACTTATAAACTATCGCTATACTCGGTGATTGCCCGCACTTATAGACTATCGCTATACTCGGTGATCGCACGCACTTATAAACTATCGCTGGGTAAGTGAAATTTTCATCGTGCACTCGCGCTGTCATTTTACTAATGGAACTAGCGCGATTTTTACTCAACGATTTTTTCTGAATATTGCCTCGATAAACTAATCACTACTGCTCCCAACGGAAAACCTTTTCATATATTTTATCATAATTCACCGCGAAATCTTTTCCCTGTCACATGTACATCTTATCACTAACATTTTTAATATCTCTTTTTATTTACAGGTGTTTGCATTGGTATGCTGGTGTGCCCCGTGGGACTTCGCTTGCTGCGTCATATCAATCGGTCGGATTTTGCTGCCGCTATACCTTGCGATTTGTCTCCGGGTTGCTTCCCGGATGGTCTCCTTGGTCGAATTAATGACCGCTCGAGCACCCGCTGCTCCAATATGACTAGGCCTCGTTTGGATGTTGCTAGCGCCCGCTCGATCGCAGTTGACGGCTGCAAGGTCAGGCATGACAGTACGAGCTGCGTTCGGACGCGTCAAGCGGGGAGCACACACTTCTGCATAACGCATAATCCGTATAAGCATAAGAAAATTGATTGGCCCATACACATGTGCATAAGGAAATAGACCAATCAGTTTTCTTATGCTTACCAGAGAGAAACCTGAGAGCGGCCATCCGGCTTCGGGGGACGTCTGTCCTAATCTGCCCTCTGAGAAAGTGGACGTCAACTACGGCGTTACGCTCGGTAACGATCAGAGAGGACTCGGGTAACGATACATGGGTTCGTATCCATGCTATGGTTCGTGTCCGAACTACTCAGATGGAGGGGATATGCTGGTCGCGCAAGCCTTTCCTCTGTCCGTGTACGCTAGGCCCTCGGCAAGCTTCGAGCGGGGAGAGAAGGGCAGACATACGATCTGCTGTTTCTCTTGAGCTGTGACGTTGCCGCTTTGCACGGGCCGGCTTGCCGGCTATACCACGATGCCACGCATTTCGGGTATCGCGTCTCGTGTCTCGCCAAGTGCCGAGTCCCGAGTTGACAAATCGACGATACGCTATACCCGCTATATACGTTACATTTGCTTGTATACAAATTTTAATTTTTATATTTATAATTAAATAAATAAATAAATAAATAAATAAATATATATATGTATGTATGTATATATATTTGAAATTTATAAATATATAAAGATTGCAAATATAATTAATTAAATAAATATTTGTAAACATAAAAACTAAAATTCGTAAATGTAATGTATAGAAATCACCGTTCTATGCTTTTCTATCTAAAAAAGTCTTACATTAAAAACCTTTACTTTGCATAATAAATTTTAAATTTAATATTTAAATGCATACCAATAATTATATTATTAACTATATTGAGAAAAAAATGGTAGTTTATAATGTTTCTTGCACTCTTATTAAATTTATTTTACCTATGCATGTTCAAGCGGCCAAATTACGAGCAACAACAGAAGGATAATTGGATAAAAATAAAAACACTTTCTTAAATAAACAATACACATGGGTAACAGTGAGTTCTATTATAATTCTCGTATAGTTCTGAACGTGTTCTAACGTTTATTTCTAAAGAGTTCTGACGATAAGCATTATTTATTCATATTTTAAATAATTTTTATCGACCAAGAAAGACGCATTTACGGGTATGTGGGTGAGACGCTGTAGAAAATCTCGGAGTTCTGGCTTATATAAAATATTTTTCGTACAGTTCTAAGCATACTAAAACAATTTCTAAAGAGTTCCGGGCATTGGCAATGTTGTATAATTTTTAAATAAATTAATAACGCACGAAAGTCAGGAATTTATCGAGAATAGGGTCTTTCTCGAGCGATAAGAATTATTTAAAAAATGAATAAATAATGCTTATTGCCAGAATAAAATGGGACAACGTTAGAACACGTTCAGAACTACACGAGAATTATAGCAGAACTCACAGAACTGCCGAAATACGGCCAGCTTCTCACCTTATTTTCGATAAATTCCTGATTTTCGAGCGGTATTAATTTATTTAAAAATTATACAACGTTGCTAGTGTTTGCTAAAGTTAATAAACATATATACAACGTAGCTCTAGTGGCGGGAACTCTTTAGAAAATGCTTTAGTATGCTCAGAACTATACGAAAAATATTTTATATAAGCCAAAACTCCGAGATTTCGCACAGCGTCTCATCTTCTTCTGTCATGATTACTTTTCGGTTAATATTAATTTTTTTAAATATAACACAAAGATTCTAACGCTCGGAACTCTTTAGAAAATGTTTCAATATGCTCAAAACTACTCGAAAAATATTTTACATAAACCGGAACTCCGAGATTTCAACTGGCGTCTCAACCGGTATACTCGTTGCATTGTAATTTTTTTTTAGTACCTTATAATTAATTTTTTTGCTTTTATATGACAGAACTCTTTATAGAACTGTTATAGAACTATAGATCTTGCAAAATCTGATGAGATACAGTGGTGGAACTTATGTAGGACAAAATGAGACGCTGCGTTAACATAGCGTCTCAGTTTGTACTGATGCGTTTTATGAAAGAAGCCAGAACTCTCAATAATTTGTGAGTTTCTGCAAAATGAGACGATAGCTGCTTCACACACACGTTAGGAAGAGAATGTATAAAGAATTATTAACGGAGATATTTTAATTTAAAATATATTTTTCAGGAATGTTTTATAGAGAAACGAAGAAAGTGAATAACGTTAAACTTTGCATGTTTTCTTCACTTTATTTTAAAAATTTATTTTTATTTTTTAAGTAACAAAAATGCTCTTTTTTCTGTTATATCCTGGTCACTATAAATGACAGACGATGTAAATAATTCTAGCTGTTTTAGGTATCTGAAACGCAAAAAGCTAAAATTTTCTTATTCTGCAGGAGAAGTGTGGCTATCGTCTGAACTAGAACTAAATCAATATTTCCATTTTGAGCGGCTTTTTTATTTAAAATATTATAACTTTTTTCAAAATTTTATTAGTATTTTATTTAAAAAAAATGTTTATTCTGGTTCAGACGACAGCTAGCCCATATCACTTATTCTGAATAAGAAAATTTTTGGTTTTTACGTTTCTGATACCTAGAACAGCTAGAATCATTTACTTCGTCTCTCATACTTACGTCTTTTAGTGATCAAGATATAATATAAAAGTAACAAAAAAGAAAAATATTTTTCTTACTTAAAAAATAAAAATAGATTTTTAAAATAAGATTAAAAGAACATGCAAAGTTTAACGTTATACGCTTTCTTCGTTCCCCTATAAAAAATTCCTGAAAAATACCTATTTTTAAAGACCCTCTCCGGCTCCAATCATACTCAACTTGTATTCATGCTTAAAAAGAAAAATTTATTTTACTAAAATTAATTTACTAAATATTACGTATAACAACTAAAAAATAAGAAGTTAACTTCAAATCGCGTACTTTACACAAGTATTTCTCGAAAACGAGTACCGCAAGGGTATTGAAACTTATCGCATATTATTAATTTCTATTTTTATATATAAAGCATCATATACTAGTCTTTCAAAAACATTTAGAGAAAACTTTTTTCACAATTTATTAAAATGTCTGTTTCACAATACCTCGAAATAGGAATTCCGTGTTAAAAGTTAAAACTTTGAAGCTCAATATCTCGATTTTTAACACCGCAAAAGGTACTAAAATTTATACTACACATAAAGCACACCTATAAATTAATGTATATTCACAGTTTCAAGAAAATCTAGAGAAAATCGATTTTCCGGAGAACGTCCTTAAGATCTTTCAAACCAGAATACGCTTTTGTAATTTATTATTTGTCATTAACATATTTTATTATTAACTACATACATATAAGTGTGAGAAAGCATATGGTACAAAATAATTTCAATATTTAAATTATTGTAATAATAAAGAAATCAATTATTTACATTTTCTTCTGTGTGTGTATGTGTGATGTTATTGACAATAGTTTCTTTGCACGTTTACATTTCTTTTGCAGATTTTTTACACGCTTAATTTTCACAAGTGTGATGTCAAATACAGACAAGATTTTTGTTTATCTGCTATAAGCGTTATTTTGAATGTAAGATTTTAATAATCAAATGTTTTTAATAATCAAACATTTTCAAACTGCAAGCGAGGGACAAGCAATATCATCTACAGCATGTATCCTTAAAATACTACGATCTTTTCTAGCAGCACTAGCCACTAGCGTATAATTTGTCCGCCGACATTACTAATTTCTTCTGCAGCAACACATAAAATGTTGAACAGTTTTCTCGAATGGTTGTAATAACGTCTGTATGTCCTTGCATTATTAATTCGTTAAGGTATTGCTCACATTCTCATTCTATTAACAAAATTTTGAAAAAAGTTATAATATTTTTAATAATATTTTAAATAAAATTTAAAACTATTAATTTAGAAATTACATCTTCTGACCAAAAGCGTTGGTCGAAATTAATAATGTCTCGATGATTGATCCGAAAAAGTGCTGTGTGAATCCGACAAAGCGAGTTGGCTCACGGTTTTTTCAATGTTTATATCGGTAAAGACGTTATATATTGCCAGTTACTGTCGATTTAAGCTGCTTTAACTGTTATTCTATTCACTGGCGAAATAAATTTATTATTCTGATTTTTAATAATATAAGAGAAATAAGACCGTTTTATGTGACCGTTATACAATCAATCAATATTAAATAAGCCGTGTACGATCCGAGCTTGGATCTTAATAGCCTAAATAATATTTTTTATGTATAATTACACGTATATTTTTTCCAATCTTAATAAACTGCGCGCTGACTAACTTGTCAGACTTACAACACAGCTCCTGTTAGAGTAGTAAATTCTTTACTATTATTTAAATCGATTTAATTAGAGGGGTGTGAGGGGATTTTATTAATCCAATAGGAGCTGTGTTGTAAGTCTGACAAGTTAATTGGCGCGTATTATAGTTGATTAAAGTTGGAAAAATATGTAAATATAGTATATAAAAAATATTATTAGGCTACTATAAAATCTAAGTTCAGATCGTAAATGGTTTATTTAATATTAATTAATAATATTTTTGATAAAAAAGCCGCCTAGAACCTAGAATGGAAATATTGGTTTAATTTTAGTTCAGACTATAGCCACATATACTTCTTCTGAATAAGAAAATTTTAGCTTTTTGCGTTTCAGATACCTAGAACAGCTAGAATTATTTACACCGTCTGTCATTTATGGTGACCAGGATATAACAGAAAAGAAGAGCATTTTTGTTACTTAAAAAATAAAAATAAATTTTTAAAATAAGGTGAAGAGAACATGCAAAGTTTAACGTTATTCACTTTCTTCGTTTCCCTATAAAAAGTTCCTGAAAAATATATATTTTAAAGATCTTTTAAATCAGAATACCTCCGTTAATAATTCTTTACATTCTCTTCCTGACAGAAGAGATTTTACCACTTCTCAATATAAATATAAATTTATCTTGTTATGGTTTTATTCGATTATTCCGGCGTTTTTATATTTGTGATTTAATTAGATTATTGTTTACTTTGTTTATATTATTAGATAATTGTTTAATGTTTTCGTCTAGACTAATGTTTAATGTTTTAGTATGTAAACTTGAACATTAATTATCATATTTTTTTATATTTATCTTCTTCTATCGTAGTAATCCGTTCCGAAGAAGACTAAGTACAGTCGAAACGTTAAGCATGTGTATTGTTTATTTAAGAAATTGTTTTTATTGTAATTCAATATCTCTCTGTTGTTGCTCGTGGCCGCTTATAAACATTAATAGCTAATATAAATTTAATAAGAGTAAAAAGAACATTATGAACTACTTTTTTCATATAGTTAATATGTAATTATTGTTATGCATTTCAATATTAAATTTAAATACTATTATGCTAAAGTAAAGGTTTTTAATGTAAGACTTTTTTTTTATATAAGAGCAAATTTGCCAGAACGGGGATTTCTATACATTACATTTACGAATTTTTATGTTTATAAATATTTTTTTAATTAATTATAATTGCAATCTTTATATTTATAAATTTCAAATATATACAAGCAAATGTAACGTATATAGCGGGTATAGCGCATCGTCGATTTGCCAACGCGAGACTCGGCATTCGGCGAGACGCGAGGAGCGATACCCGAAATGCATGGCATCGTGGCATAGCCGGCGCGTGCTAAGCAGCTACGTCACAGCTCAAGCGAGAAGGAGACAGCAGATCGTATGTCTGCCCTTCTCTCCCCGCTCGAAGCTTGCCGAGTATCGAGTCAGCCGACTGGCATATCTCTTCCATCTGAGTAGTTCGGACACGAACCATAGCACGGACACGAACCATGCGTGTACCGTTACCGAGCGTAACGACGTAGTTGACGTCCACTTTCTCAGGCGGCGCGTCAGTATACGTCCGCTGGAACGGAATGATCCCGGTGGCCGCTCTCAGGTTTCTCTCTGTGCTTACGTATTATGCGTTGTGCAGAAGTGTGTGCTCCCCGCTTCACTCGGGTGCGCATCCCTTCTTCTTCTAACTTGCTAAGATAGAAGGAGAGGGGAGTGTGCTCGTGCGCGCTCGGGTATATGCGATTGGATCCACTACTTATTTAACCTTATATATCAGAGCAAAACATTCGGCAAGCCCTTATTTTCAAGGTACGTACGAAATCCGGAAATTTCAGGGAATATTTTAAGACAATAATAATGTATTCATTTAATCGTTAAGGGGATGCTGGAGCCGTAGCCGAACTCGATCGGCGTCGGTAAAGAAGACCGGCGAACTATATCTGTCCTTGTATAGACAAAGATATAGACAAGGATAGCACGCTACATTGCACGCACACATACGCACGATGCACGTCGACATTATACTTTTATATTACGCTTCCAAATCTTGATTTGGAGGGTTTATCGATGTTTTTCTTGTTGTGCAATTCGGGGGAACTTGTTTTCGCGTTCGTACCAATGGTATATCTCTTATATGAAATACATCTTGTGACGAGCTGACAGCTCGCCGCAACTCAAGATGCCATATTGGGATAAAAGTAGGATAAGGAAATCTGTACTTCCGTAATTTTTTCTCGTTTTCTATATAAAATCGGAGTTCCCCCGAATCATTAATGTATGTACTGCAATTCTGGAGAAGGATTTTTAATTCTGTCAAATTAATACGACGCTACGTGCCGACAAAAAATGCCGGTAAAACAGACGGCTCCAGCATCCCCTTAAGTACATGTATTATTCGTTGAAAACCTCGGCCGTGGCGATTTGCATCATTCTATCTTTCTCGTTCATTAGATGTAAACAAGGATAGAATGACAATAGCATGCTCCGCGAACGCACATTTAGAATGACTTATTTCTTGTAAAGTGTCGGTAACCTCACCTGATTTTTCGTACACATGCCCCTTATTACTGTATATTTAACATATATCAAATTTAGGTACCTATCTAATACTTGTTCTCACGAAAGGTCTACCTTAAGTAAAAGTTACTTATATTACCTTAAGGAGGGTGGTTGCTCAAATCAATTTGATAAGAATTAGTTCAAATTTATGGAAAATATTCGTCTATGGAAATCTCTCATCCATGCCAAAGTTGAAGATAATTGTCTGCATGATTGTCGAGTAATTAATTATTGAAGTTATATTCTTGTCTTTCTCTTATACACGGGCGACACAGCAAAAATGTTACCTAACCTGTAACGTAACTCTCGAAAGCATATTAAAAATGATAAGAATTTATTGAAAATAGGTGCAAATAATTCTTTACGTATTTAGGAAGAACTTTCTCGAAGATTGAAATAATTCGTCTTTATAGTTATTAAGAAATTGTAAAAATAAAACAGGACCACATTTATTATTTCCACATTCCAACGTGGATAATAACGTATTTGGATTTCAATTGTACAAACAACTCTTTTTAGACCATAAGAAACAGTAATTAAATGCATTCTACATATTTATTTGTTAAAAGTCGTTTATTTTATGCGACGAAAATCTAACCTACATGCATTCCCCCTGCCGCGCCGCCTGCCCCGCAGCGGGACGCTAACCAACCTCCTTAAAGTAACCTCATTTCAAATCAAATCGATGAACTGTCATCAATAGGCCAGTCATAGGGGGAAGTGGTAATCATTGATACAGCGGGAACATTGATACAGTCATCATATCTCTGCATGAGAAACATCTAAGAAGGTCACGTATCCATACATAGATGACGTTATGATACACGAATAACCTAACCAAATTTCGTACGCGAGCAGTAGCCAGTTGATGAATGACAGGTATAAACGTGTTTTGCATACTCTCAGGTAAATATTTTCAAAGTCTTTGAAGCGTGATTTTTTACATTAATCTGATTAATACTAAATAAATATTTTGTCAAAAGTAAGAAATAGTATATCTCTTACTAATTTGTCGAAAATATTGACATGACTTTGTATTATTTTTGGCTGAGAATATATTTTATTATGTATGACGCTGTGGGGCAGATTTGTACCGACTCGTGGGGCACTTTGATACATATCAATATGTATCTATGTGGTTTATAGTATTAAGTAAGATATTTTTATTTTATTTTAGGCGAAAATGGTAAGAACGTACCAAAAAAAGACCGATATCTATATTGATTCTCTATATTAGTCTATATTGATGAAGATGCCGTAAACTGTAAACTTGATCTATCTTCTTATAACTTGTAAACAAATTAATTAAAATATTTAAAAATAAAAATCATGCGTGTGATCGCCACGCGCGTTAGAAGTGAAACTTCTGAAGGCAAGGCTTTGCCATAACTTTTCTGAAATTAATACAAAAACAATGCAACGGAATTAGTCACTCCAAGCCGCCCGCAACTCGAAAATATAGTGTTACACGCAGTTCTTACTATATCCGTCTCGCCAGTGCCGTACGCCTGATCGAATTTTCGTGACGCGTTTTCGAGTCGCAAAATCGAATTTACTTACCGATCCAAAAGGAGTTTCACTTTGTACGCCTGTTGGTCGAATTTTCGTGACACTATTTCGTGATGTTTTTTCGTGTCGCACAATCGAACTTACTAACGTACCAAAGAAGTTTCATTTCGTACGCCTATTGGTCGAATTTTCGTTACACTTTTCGTGTCGCATAATCGAACTTACTACCGTGCCAGAAGAAGAATCGTCTCGCCAACGCCGTACGCCTATTGGTCAAATTTTCGTTACACTTTTCGTGTCGCACAATCGAACTTACTATCGTACCAAAAAAGTTTCACTTCCGTTACACTTTTTCGTGTCGCGAATCGAACTCACTACCGTGCCTAAAGAAGTTTCATTTCGTACGCCTATTGGTCGAATTTTCGTTACACTTTTTGTGTCGCACAATCGAACTTACTACCGTACCAAAGAAGTTTAATTTCGTACGCCTATTGGTTGAATTTTCGTTACTACTTTTCGTGTCGCATAATCGAACTTACTACCGTGCCAGAAGGAGAACCGTCTCGCCAACGCCGTACGCCTATTAGTCAAATTTTCGTTACACTTTTCGTGTCGCACAATCGAACTTACTACCGTACCAAAGAAGTTTCATTTCGTACGCCTATTGGTCGAATTTTCGTTACACTTTCCGTGTCGCACAATCGAACTTACTACCGTACCAAAGAAGTTTCATTTCGTACGCCTATTGGTCGAATTTTCGTTACACTTTTCGTGTCGCATAATCGAACTTACTACCGTGCCAGAAGAAGAACCGTCTCGCCAACGCCGTACGCCTATTGGTCAAATTTTCGTTACACTTTTTGTGTCGCACAATCGAACTTACTACCGTACCAAAGAAGTTTCATTTCGTACGCCTATTGGTCGAATTTTCGTTACCCTTTTTGTGTCGCATAATCGAACTTACTACCGTGCCAGAAGAAGAACCGTCTTGCCAACGCCGTACGCCTATTGGTCAAATTTTCGTTACACTTTTCGTGTCGCACCATCGAACTTACTACCGTACCAAAAAAGTTTCACTTCCGTTACACTTTTTCGTGTCGCGAATCGAACTCACTACCGTGCCTAAAGAAGTTTCACTTCAAAATATGTTGATAATGCCCGTATCATGCCCGTATCATTGTACCCCGCATATGAGGCACATTGATACAAATTTCATTTTTTACAAAAAATGTTATAACATTTCTTATTATTAACCTACAGCAAAAACGCAATAAAAACACGTAAGTAAAAGGATAAGCCTTTAAATTTAACCTATTACATTTATCTTAATCTATCTGCAAAGTTATGTATTTAACTCTTGAAAAAAATCGTATCAATGTCCTCTACTTCCCCCTATTAGACTTATTTAGGGGTTCAACCTTTCAATTAACTTTCCCAGGTTGCAATCACCATGAATTCTTTTGATTTAAAATGCTATATATAAGTGCGATTTATTTTGTTTTGCAAAATTAACGGAGAATAAAAAGTTATTAACAATATTATCAACAAAAAACGCGATTTGTTATATTTTTTCTCAAATATCTCGAAAACTAAGCAAGATAGGGTAACTAACTATACATACCTTTTTTGTAGAGCGTAAAATTATCTACAATAATGATTTGAACAACACTTATCGTCAAGTCAGTTGTTTAGCTTGCACGCGCCGTCAAACTCCGAGACTCGGATCCCAAAAACCTTCGATTTCGTCGTTTCTTTTTATGTTGCGCCAGTGATTTTTTTCCGTCATTTAAAATGGAATTAAAAATCCCCCAAAAATCACACATCATCTGAGAACTACAAAGAATACTTTTCATGGTGCAATCGATTTTTTAAACCCTTTTTCTTTAGTTTGTAGCTATGTAAGCAAAAAATGTTGACTTTTTGGAATAGTCATAGTTTTTCGCTGTTTTCAGGCCTTAAAATTCATTTGAGACGAATTTTATCATATGCATCTTGTTGTGGACAAAATTTCCAACAAAAAAGGACCCTTGTATTTTTTTCGTACGACAAACGCTGATTTTTTATTGACTAACTAAATTGACAAACTAAAGAAAAGGGTCTAAAAAATCGATTGCACCATGAAAAGTATTCTTTGTAGTTCTTAGATGATGTGTGATTTTTGGGAGATTTTTAATTCTATTTTAAATGACGGAAAAAAATCACTAGCGCAACATTAAAAAAATGACGAAATCGAAGGTTTTCGGGATCCGAGTCTCGGAGTTTGACGGCGCGTGCAAGCTAAACGACTGACTCAACGATAAATGTTGTTCAGATCATTATTGTAGATAATTTTACGCTCTACAAAAAAAATACGTATAGTTAGTTATCCTATCTTGCTCAGTTTTCGAGATATTTGCGAAAAAATAAAAAAATTGCGGTTTTTGTTGATAATTAAAACTTTTTATTCCCCGTTAATTTTCCGAAACAAAGTAAATCCCACTTATAGCATCTCAAATCAAAGCGATTAATGGTGTTTGCAACCTGGGAAGATTAATTGGAAGGTTCGATGTCTAATATGACTAGCCTACAAAGTATATGACGACATCCGCTCTCGCGACATGAGGTCATGTTACACTTGCGAGATTGAGTTTTTTATATAAGAAATAACTCTTGAACTACAAAAGATAGAGAAAAATGTTTAAAATAAAAATTCAATGGTAAGTTAAGGTCTACAATGGTATAAACAAAAATGTAAAAATATTGCAAAAAATATTTTGTAAAATTTTTTTAACACTCTGTATATTACATGAAGGAGAGACAAAGAGAAAGAGAGAAAGAGGGAGATGGAGGGGAAAGAAAGAAAGAGAGAGAGAGAAAGAGAGAGAGAGAGAGAGAGAGAGAGAGACTGTAACAAAATGCCAATGCGACAAACGCTACATTTTCGCAATTCGTAAAAGACAAAAATATAATTATTTTTTTGCTTTGTTATATTGTGGAACTGCAAAGTTTCGAAGTTGCATAGGTATCACCAGTATCGGCTCGTTGATCTGCGGAATATCCGTATAAATGGACCATGTACGCTCGATGCAGTCAAAGATGCCTGCAATAAATAAGTCATAGGTTTGCAAAGTCTTTCACTATTTCCTCTCACGTATTTTTACTTGCATTCGGAATATTCATAGATCTTTGTAATTCTACTAAGCGATTCCGATTCCTCGAAGAAGTGTGTGTTGAGATTTTAATCAGTTTTTATTTCTGGACATAACAACAGGAAATTCTTAAATAAATATGATGTAATCTCTCTTGCTTATATGCTTTTTGTTTCTAGTCAATATCTGTCAGTATATACCGCCGTATTTATGCTTAATAACCCTGTTAACATGATCCTATACCTGTTATCAATTTTACTGAAGGGAAATAAAAACAGAACAATAAATAAAAAAGAGAACACAAATATTCGACTCCTTGATGTAGGCATACCAGTGGCAATCGTTTTAATTTCATCATCATTGCTGCCGAACTCTTGATAGATCCTGTAATCCTTGCTCGTCTGATCGCTAAGTATATCGATCACATTCTGGCGACACTCCACCGGTGGATACTTCAAAATCGTCTCCATTCTCCTGATGCTGCTCTGTATAATCCTTCCCTTCACTTCCGGCACCTTTAGACGTAGATATCTAAAACCGAAGAGTGCATTACATGAGGACAAAACATAAAGATCCTAACAAAAGTCTTTACAAAAAAATACGCCAAGTACATAACAAACCAAAGTATATATTTTAGTGAAGGTCAATGTATGTATTTGAATGCCAGTTTTTTAGTATTAATGTTACGTTTTTTCTCAATTTTATCTAAATATTTCAGCGTTTATTAATATGTGTGTATATCCAGAGAACTGCATAAATAAGTTAGAGTTTAACGGTTTGACAGGTTATGTCGGGTTAAAGTCGGGTAAAAAGTTAATTTTTACACTTTTAACCCAAAGATTAATGTGATAGGTTAATGTGTCACTTATGTATTTTGCATAACCTTAAAGAGTAGCGCGCCCAAAGTTAATTAATTAACTTTTTACTCGACTTTAACCCGACATAACCTGTCAAACCGTTAAATTTTAACTTATTTGAATACCCCTACTATATACATGAGAGAGTTAAATACTTCTTACTTAATGTGTAGGTAGTAGTACTAAAAATTGTAATATTCAGATTACAACATTGATACTATTGATAGTTAACATAACATAAAAATATTAATATAAATATACATAATAATTATAATAATACTTTATTCGGTTCGGCCTTCCAGCCCAAAACCCGGGACTTGGTTTACAATTCGTTACTTAACATTCACTCCTTCATCCATTCCTTTTTCCTTTATCCTATTCTCTCTCATTTTACCTAATTCTTTCATACATTTTACATTTGCTAACTTTCCTTCCTCTCCTAAAAAATCGCTCACTCTAATCCTACTCTCTCTATCTACATGTGTTAGTATATGCTCAATCGATCCTTCTTCTTCCTCACAAATCTGACATTTTCTTCTTTCCGCCGCCGCCCAGAATCTATTTCTTTCCTCTTCGTTTCCACACCTCCATCTTGAAATCAACTTTTGGCTCCCTCTTTGTGCCCTTTTTCTCTCAAATATTTTGGCCCCTCCTGCGTCATTATGTCCTTATATCTACCGTTGTATCTCGTGCTTCCTATCTTACTATCCATCCATTGCCCCAGTCTCTCTCTCCCTCTCTGCCCTATTATTTGACCTATATCCGCCTCTCTATCCCTCAGTACTTTTATTCCCTCCGAACTAAATCCATTTTGCCTATAAAACATCTCTCTCTCCTCCCCCGCCCTTTTGTCCCTTTTTCTTTTTTTCCTTCACGCATTCTATTACCAATTTTCTCTCCCCCTCCCTCATAGCCTTTTCTACAAATCTTACTGCTCTATTTTCCGCAATTGTACTGAGCTTTACTCTCCCTGTTTCCTTATAAACTATATAGTCCGGCGTACAGGAGTCAAGATTAAGGGTCCACTTTACATACTTTTTATGTATTCTTTCCAATTCTTCTCTTTCTCTCCATCCCCAAATCTCTGCCCCATACATTATAACCCCAAGCACTAAATATTTAAATAATATCATTCTTTTCCTAAAGTCATCCCTGAACCTACGTTCCCCCAACCCCCATACCTGCCTCATCACTATATTTGCCTTCTTCTTTACGCTCTTAATCTGTCCATCGTCACTTCCATTCCTCCTCAGCTCGTATCCCAAGTACTTGTATTCCCTTACTTCCTCCAATCTCTTTCCTTCCCATTCCCATCCCACCTCCTTTCCTCTGCCTTTTCCTCTTCTAAAGCACATAATCTTCTCAGTGTTCAACTGCAGTTTTTTTTCATCTTAGATATCTCTCCAGTCTCCTTATCATCTCCTTCATTTCATCCACACTTTTTGCCAGCAACACCAGATCATCTGCATATCTTCTTCTTAGTCGTACACTCTTGACAGAGTGGTCGTGGTTATGAACTTTTTACATTGTTTCCGCCGAAGCTTTTGCAATTTGCCTCCATCTGTCTTTGTTTGTGGCACTGCGGGAACATTCTGTGATAGAGCATTTTGTTGCCGATTTTATGAGATCAGTCCATCTAGTCGGGGATCGGCCGTGTGGGCGTTTGCCTTCCACTCTACCCTGTACTACCAGGCGTTGCATGGAATCTTTATTACGTGTAATGTGTCCGAAGTATTTCAAGACCCGTAGCCAAACTGTCGATGAGAGCCTATGTTGTATGTTAAGCTCCTTTAATATGGAGGCGTTAGTACATCGCATCTGCATATGCCAGCGTCCATATTCTTTCTGTTCCAACCCTCATGCCGCCCGCCTGTCCTGTCCTCATCTCCTCCTCCACATTTGCGATCAATATCGAGAACAGTAGTGGACTCAGAGGGTACCCCTGCCTTACTCCTTTCTCCGTCCAGAACCAGTTGAAGATTTTTCCGCCCACTCTAACTGCACTCTTCGTACCTTCATAAATTTCCTTGATCCTTTCTATTATACCTTTTCTTATTCCTCTTTTCTCCATTACTTCCCATAATACCTATCTATCCACTCTGTCGAAGGCCGTCTTTAGGTCCACAAAGAACCCATATATACCTTTCCTCCTTTCTTTCTCAATTCTCTCTTGACCACGTGCTGCAACACATACACGTTGTTCATCCCTCTGCCCTTCCTAAACCCTGCTTGGGTTTCCGGCAGAATTTTCTTTTCTTCCACCTCTTCCACCTCTTTCCTTACCCTCTCTGCTAATATCCCTGCATAAATCTTGTACGCAGTACATAACAGGAAGACTCCCCTGTAGTTTTCCAGGTTTTTCGGGTCACTTTTTTTGAAAATTGGGGATATTAGCCCTACTCTCCATTCCTCCGGAAAGCCTTCTCCTCTCCACTCCTTTTTCAGGATTTCCTTCAGCTTTTCTTTTATCCGTCCATCGCTGAACTTCCACGCCTCTCCTGCTATCCCATCTACTCCTGCCGCTTTTATCCTCTTCAAGTTCTCTTAAGCTGTTCTTCAATTTCTTGATCCTGGATCTCCAGCTCTCTGTCTTCTTCCTTGCTCCTTCTTTCCACCTCCTCTCTCCTGTCCTCTTTACTTCCTCCCAGCAGTTGCATAAAATGCTTTTCCCATTCCTCCATCTCTATATCTTCCTCAATGGGTACTCTTTTCTTCCTTTCTTTGTTTATTATCTTCCATATTTGCTCTTCCGTTTTCGCGTTTCTCACTTCTTTCTCATATTTCTCTAGTTTTTTTTTCTTCTTTGCTTCTACACAACTCCCTAAATTCTCTTCTTAGTCTCACATATCTCTCCTTTTCTTCCTTTCCCATTCTCCATCTTTTGTATGTCCTCTTCAACCCCCTCTTCTTTCTCTTACACTCCTCATTCCACCAATCCTTTTCTCCAATTTTTGCCCTCTTTATCTTGATTCTTTTTCTTACCATACTTTTTTCTACTGCCTTCTTCAGTTTTCCCATACGTTCTCTACTTCTTCTCCCTTCACCTCTACCTCTTCTGCTTTCTCCTTATACTTCTTGATACTTTCTTTGTCCCACTGTATTACTTCCTTTGTCTTCTCTTGAATCTCCTCCTCTAATCTTTCTAATCCTCCCCTTATTTCTACCTCCAAGGGTTGGTGGTCCGACTCTACTCTTTCTCCAATTGTTAGTTTGATCATCCTATCTCACGCCTCTCGATTCACCACGATATTGTCCACCACCGATGCTCCTCTTCCTCCGGAAAATGTCCATTCTCCTTCCTCATCGCCTCTCATATTACCGTTCCCTACCTCCCATCCCCTTTCCTCCAGCATCTCTAAAAATTCCTTTCTCTCCGTATTTATTATCTCGTCCTTGGAGCTTCTCCCTCTTTCCCCCTCGTTGTCCCCCTCATAATTCTTACCTTTCCCCCCTATTCTTGCATTAAAAGCTCCCCCTATACATAGAATTTCCTCTTCCCTTTCCTCTACCATTTCCTCTAACCCTCTTCGTAATGTTCTCATTTTTTCCCCGTTATATACTGTAATTATTCTCCATATTTCCCCTGCTACCCTTAACTTTCTCTCCTGCATTCCGTTTACAGATTCTACTTCCTTAATATCTATCTCCTCTATCTCCTTTCTCACACCCGTCATTATGCCTCCCTTTGCCCTACCTTTACCTTTCTCTCTAATCGCAAATTGACATTTCCATACAAACTTCTTTGACATATTCTTCTTTATCTTCTCCCATTCCTTCTCTTCTACCCACGTTTCGCATAGTCCTATAATATCGAATCCTTCTATGTATTCCCAGAATTCTCTGTCTTTCTTCTTCAGCCCTGCCACATTCCAGAATATCACTTTTATTTCTGCGCTTGCATCTCCGTTTCCTTTTCCTCCCTTCTTCCTCTTCTTTTTGTCTCCCGTTGTTCCTTGGACTTCTATTCCTTCATCTCGGCCGGTTTTTGAAAATTCTCCCTTTTCCTTATTTCCTCTGCCTCCTCATTCTACACATACATCTCTTTCTCTATGTACATTTTTCTATATCCTACTTTTACCCTCTTTCCTTCTACTCGTTCTTTTCTTGCCCGTTCTCTCAATTTCCTTTGCACATCCCTCTCCTCTTTCGTCAGGTCATGATCAATGAATATATTTCCACCGAACAATTTACTCTTCCGTTTCATTATTGCTTCCTTACCCTACCAATCTTCCAACTCTACTAATACTGCTTCCCTTCCTTCCCTGCCTACCACTTGAACACCTTTTACATTTTCTGTGGTCCCAAATTCCTTTTCCAGAAATACTTTAGCCTCCTCCTTTAAGCTGTTCTTCCCCTTCTTCAGTCCTCCTATGATTATGTTGTTCCTTCTCTCCTTCTTCTCTCTCTCTTCCATTATTCTTTTCAGCCTTCTCACTTCTTCTCCTATCTCGCCTGTCGACTCCCCCTTATCTCCTTGTCTAAGCTCATGTCCTTTCCACTTGCCTATCCGTTCCGTCACTTTTTCCGTTATTTCTTAGATCTTTTCTTCCAACCCCCCTTTTCCTCCATCTCCTTGTCTCTCTAGTTCTTTTATTCTTTCTTCTAATTCCCCTATCTTCTTTTCCATTCTTTCTTCCCTAGCCTTCCAGCTCTCCTTTAATTCCCTTATCTCATTCCTTGTGCCTGCCATCTCTTCTTTTAATTCTCTCAGTCAGTAATGCTATCATCGCTCCCTCTTCACTCTTCCTTCTTTCTTCCTCTTCCGTATCTCTCCCCTTCTCTTTCATTCCCTTCACTCCAGGTGGTGATCTTTCCATCTTATTACTCCTTTTGAATATGTCTGCTGTCTGTCTCTCTAGTTCTTCTCTCTTCCTCTTATCATACGTAATGCTGGTTGAATTCGTTCTTTCTCTCTTCTTCAATTGGTCTTCCCCTCGATCCTTTTCTCTCTATTTCCTCGTCCTTCTGCATGGTGTAACTCTTCTATACGTGCGGACTCGACCTTGCTCGCTACCGCTCGCTTGTCTCCCTACTCTATGCCGTATGACGTCTACGCACGGGCCCGCCGCGTTACGTGCGAACTCGGCCTTACTCGCTACCGCTCGCTTGTCTCCCTACTCTATGCCGTATGACGTGTATACTCTATGCCGTATGTCGCATGAAGATCGCACGAAATCTCCAATTTATCCCTTGCCTTTCCCTTCGTCCATCTATCCTAACGTCTCACCTAGTCGTATCTTTACCCTTTTGATTAATTTTCACCCTTCGCGTCTCCCTGCTTCCCTCCACTTCTATCGCCTCCACCGCCGTTCGCCTCCCCTTTCCCTCTATCCTACACTCCAAATCTATCAGTAAACGCAGTCGTTAGCAATATCCTACGTAACGCTTGCTCTCCGCATCCACTCACACACACATCCACTAACCAAGTCCGATACTATTGATAGTATATACCCGCACAGCACCTTTTATTGCAAATATACACTTCTCACAAAAATTAAAGAAACACTAAATTCTTCTTTAAAAATAAGCAAAATTCAAGCAGCTGTAACTTCGTTAAAAATGAACGAAATTTAAGTTTAAAGAAAGGATTTTAAAGCTTGAAATCTCCACTTTCAAAAACTCACTATTATTTTTTAGTTTCTGTGAGTTTGGTAATTTTTACATATAGAAAACTACGTGCTGAAGAAAATGGAAAATTTTCTTCTCACTTTGTAGGCCTGTCACGTGCAAATAAAAATCTGCAAAAATTTTTTACTTTTTAACATAAAAGTTTAAAGTTTTCCCTACAAAAATCTGTTTTTTTTATGTTTCAATGATTTTTTGTTACTGAGTTATCGCGGATTGAACAAGATATGAGCATTTTTTACTTTGATTGCTCATAACTTCGTTAAAAATTATTCTACTGAAATTCAAGAAACAGATTCTTAAAGCTAAAACTTTGCTCTATCGAATGGTATAAATGTCAATTTTTTTTTAAATAACATGTAGACATGATACAAATAAATGAAAATAATGTGAAAATTAGCAATTTTTTCCTTTTTTATTTTAACCCAAAATATAATTGTGTAGAACAGCAACAAAAAATTATTCTTCACGTTTTTTGTACTTTTAAGTACCCTGCATTTAAAGAAAATTTGCCGAATAGCTATAAAATTTTTCTCATGGTGCCCACTATGGTTTTATGGGGCAAAACAAACAAAAAAACAAAACTTCCTCTATGAGGAAGCTATAAAATTGGTTAATTCTTTTCAATAAAAAAAAAAATAGAAAATAAAGTTCAATTAACGTCAAAAAATTGATTTCCAGTGCACTGCCACTACACTGACCTTCACTAACAACAAGTCCTATGCTATCGACCTTTACTATCAGCAAAAACAATAAAATTTTATTTAGTATTCTTTCACTAAAATTTGAAAAAATACCGCCGGCATTAGCGTTATTCAAAGAGTACTGCGAGGAGGTTACACGGTCGGATTTACGCTTCGTTGTGCGGTTGCGTGCGTGCATGGATATGTCTGTATGCGTGTGTATGTTTGTGTATGCGTGACATCCATATTGTTTTGGGTTATCCATATTGGGACATCCATATTGGTTTGGGTTTTGGATCGTCCTTCTACGCCAAAAGTAGGAATATAATACTCGCAAAGTCTGAATTTTTGAGATATTTCAAAAAATTTATAAGAACATTTTTTGTAGATATTTGTCTGCTCTACAACTTTAATCTCTACAAAAATTTCGAAATTTATCGTATTTGTGGAGAAAAACGAATTTGTTTATAAATTGTTAATAAAAAACATACTTAGGGATAGCGGAAAATGGCGGAATTTGGATATATTGTTTAATATATTTTTTTAAACACAATGACGTAATAAAACCTTGTATTGCAATTTTTTTTAGGTACCCCCTTTTTCCGTATTTTGACTGGACTATATTGCTATGTATCTGCTATCTAGCAACATTTCAAATTTTATGTATCTGCTATCTATCTAAAATATAAAATGCAATACGGGTAATTATGTACCTGGTTAATTGTATTAATCTTATGTCTATTTTTAAACCAAGTTAATTTTTAAAACATGGCATATACTAAAAACTCCACATATATACTTTAGTTTGTTTATGTACTTGGCGTATTTTTTTTAAGACTGTTTGTTAGGATTTCCCCGCTTTTGTACCCTTATGAAAAAGTACACTTAACTTTGATGGTTAATACCCAAATTTGAGAGTTAACATTCAAATTTGAGCGTAAGTTTAGTGTTTGTCATTAAAGTTAAGTGTCAACACTTAAATTTAGGTGTAGATTGAGTGTTGACCATTAAGGTTTAGGTAAGTTGTGGGTTTAATCTTCAATAATGAGTGTATATTGGGAGTTTATTCTCAATGATAAGTGTAGGTTAGGGATTAAGCCTCAATGTTTAGTGTAGGTTGGAGATTGATCCTCATCGTTGGATGTTAACAGGGTTTGGTGTTAACAGGGTGTTAACTTTTAATGTTCTATGTCGATTTAATCAGTGTCGCCATGATCCCTTTATCGGGTGTCGTTTAAATGTTATTGTGTTAATCTTCATTAAGTGTCAATTGACGGCTTGGTTTATTGGAAAAGTGTTTCAGATAAAAGTTGAAAGGTTTGAAGGGGGCCAATAGACGATCTTATTGGATTTTGGATCCAGGGCCTGTATTGAGCCCAATAGAGCCTAAGTCAAATTTTTAAATGAAAAACCCCTATTTTTTATTGTACCATCTTTCTCTATTAATTAATTATTTGAACAACTTTTGTTTGAAAAATTCTTTTATTTGCCTAATACTTTTTGAGATATTCAAGAAAAACTTGGTAACTTTTTTGATATTTAGCTTGTGATATTTTGATGATTGTTTGCCAGAGAAAAAAGTAGTACAGAGGACTTTTTAACTTAATTTTATTTCAAAAATGTGCTGTTGCAATAGTATACTCCAATTTTTTTTTATATTTGTGTATGCATCTGCTTGGAGTGTTTACAAGTATTTAAAAAAATTGGAGTGTTATTGCAACAGCATATTCTTAAGACAAAATCAAGTCAAAAAGTCTTCTATACCATTTTTTCCTTTTTTTTTTTTTTTACGCGGGTGAAATCTTTTAAAGACGCGCCCACTCCCGGGGCGAAACGGGGGTATTGCCGGATTCTACGGACGCGTATCGCGATTACGGGTGATGCTTCAGAGAGGCCGAAGCCCCCCTGAGCCTGCTCCCAGCGCGACGTCGCCCATAGCCTACCGGCTAAAACACCCGCGAGTGACCCTAACACTGTGCCATGCTAGGGGGGCCCCGGGAAATAGTAAATGATCACCTCCGTGAGCCGCCCCCCCCCACCATTTTTTCCTCTGGCAAGCAATTATCAAGATATAAGCTAAAAATTGAAAAAGTTACCAAGTTTTCCTTGAATATCTCAAAAAGTATTGGGCAAATAAGAAAATGTTTCAGATAAAAGTTGTTCAAATTTATTAGTAGAGAAAGATGATACAATAAAAAATAGAGGTTTTTATTTAAAAAATTTGACTGGGGCTCAATACAGGCCCCGGACCCAAAATCTAATAAAATCGTCTACTGCGGTCTCCTTCAAACCCTTCAACTTTTATCTAAAACACTTCCAATAAACCAATACTTTCTGAGATAATTGGTGAAAATCATTGGCACACGAAATAAAATCTTATTATATATATATATATATATATATATATATATATATATATATATATATAATGATTCTATATATATATATATATGTATATATATATAATATAAACTTTGCATATAGTGTGTGGTGATGTTCTCTTTTGCGAGTATGTATTATCGTAGGAAGCAAATTAAGAACATTTAAATATGGGGTTTATTCTCTTTGTTACTTTCATTTGAGGCTTCATATTTTTAGGGTTTATATCGTCATTTTTAAGAAATAACCGTTAATTGAAGGTTAACCACCCAGCCGGAATGATAGCGTCTTTTCGACGTCTATAGATGTCGATAGATGTCGAATCGACATCTATAAGATGTCAATTCGACGTCTACAGACGTCGGCGTTCCGGCTGGGCATTACCCATACAGCACAGATTGTTGCAGAAAGCTTCCAGAAAGGTTTCAAAAACATTTCAACCTTTCGCATTTCATGTGCAACATCTTTGAAAGAATTCTGCAATATGTCATATAAAATGTTGCAATAAAAATGTTTTTGAAACCTTTCACATAAAGATAATTTTTCAAAACTTTTAGTTGAGTTATCTCTGAATCGTTTCACATAAAATAATTTTATGAATCTTTCAGTTGAGCTGTTTCTAAAATCTTTCTCACGCAATAAAGTTAAAAACTTTTAATTAAGTTATTTCAGAATCATTTCATAAAATATAATTTTGCAAACCTTTCAATTGAATTTTCAATGAAACTTTATATATGTTACGGGCAATTTGATAAATTGGGCATTATGCATAATGGCCGGGCAATATGCATAATTCCCAATTTGTTCGGTCAAAATGATTAATAGAGAAGAACTAATCAAATTTCCCGGTCATTATGCATATTTCCCAATGCTAAATGGTCATTTTGATAAATCATCTTATTTGAGTTGATTTTCCCGGCAATCTTAAGCCCTTGCACAATAGGCGATAGCGTAAGGCTGAGTTTCCACTGAGCGCGTCACGCGTCGCGTCATCCAATCAAAACATCCCATTTCGATTCCGTCACAAGAATGTAATGAAATGGGATGTTTTGATTGGTTCAACTCGGACGACGCGACGCGTGACGCGCTCAGTGGAAACTCAGCCATAGCGATAGCGACAGCGACAAAAAGTTGCCAACAAAGGTATAGCTTTGTTGGCAAACTTGTCGCTGTCGCTATCGCTATCATTCGTATGTATTTGACCGGAAATGAATGTCCGGGAAAGAATCTACCATATGAAATCGTTTGTATTTCGTATGAAGACTTTTGAAGTGCAATTGAAAAGGTTTGTGAGTCATTTGTTTAATTGTAATTAATTAATTATTTTTACACCATGCATTTAGCCGAAATAGATAAATTAATAAAAGTTTTTATACGGAATCGTTTGTATTTTGTATGAAGAGTTATGAAGTGTGATTAAAAAGGTTTGTGAGTCACCCAGATAATTTTAATTAAATATTTATAAACTCGGTAATTAGCCGAAATATAGATTTTTAGTTATTCATGTTAAAAGAAGAAGGCGTTAGTGTTCCCGAAGGTCCGTCTGCAATCAGAATTAATATAAACGTTTTAAAAATTATTTTATACTGAAATAAATAAATATACAGGCTAATAAGCCTGTAGCTATAAGCGATAGTTGCTAATTAAGTTTGTCACTCATATTTCCATCTTGCAGAGGACCTCCGTAACGAGATCAAAGATGTACACCAGCTGTGCAGGGTGAAGAGGTTATCTCAAACGCCCTTAATTGGGCCACAGTCCAATTAAGAGCGACTCAAATGTCATTACCGCTAAGAAGTACTTCTTGCCATTTGAGTCAGCATGTCAGAGCTAGTCACTACGGATTGTGGTGACACAGCACTGGACTGCCTGCAGAAGTTAATCGCATATAGCCATCTCACTGGCAATGTGCCTGATTCAACGGAGCCTAACAAGCTGCTGATTGTGCGCATTGTCGAGACAATTTGCGGTTGCTTCACCGGTCCACAGACCGATGAGAGTGTGCAGCTGCAGATTATTAAAGCTCTGCTGACTGTAATGACAAGCCAGTATGTGGAGGTATACGAGGGTACGGTACTGTTAACAATTCGTACTGTTTACAACGTTTACTTGTCGTCGCGCAACCTGGTGAATCAAACAACAGCCTGTGCGACTCTCACGCAGATGATCAACGTGATCTTCGCGCGAATGGAGACTCAGGCGGAGGAAGAGAACGTGAGGCTTGATGGGGAACATCAGCAGGAGGGTTCTATCATAGCAAACGGCAAAACTGAAGCTGAGCTAAGCCTTAGTTAGCTAAGTCTAACTCATCTTCATGAAACTTTACGTTGCGTGCGTCTATTTAATGACGATGGATGTAGAAAGCTCTTCAAATCACTTCGAGAGGATTATCAAAAGCGATCTCCTTATATCGCATATTTAATCAGATGTCGTCAGGGATTGCTGTCGACATTAGCTCACTTAGATAGGTACTGTTTATATATAAATATCATCTTTGTATGTAATGTATAAGTAAATGTAAGATGTTTAAATGTAAGATGTCAACCGTTTAATAATATTTTTCAGATTATGCGTGCGAGTTAAGTGCGATCGGGATGCTATCAATAATCATCTTGTATCCGTTTGTGTGAGGGTATTTTTGGAAAAAAAAGAAAGCTTTTCTCCTGCGAAGAGTTTAAAAAGCTTACGCTAGCTGACGAGAAACAGGATCTCGTAGATAATTTTCTAGGGAAGGTCCACGTGGAAATGGACAACGATCCGATTTGGCAATGTACATGAATATAATTATTTATCTCGCAATTGATCTTAGCGGAGTGCTCAGAGACGACTTACTTCTTACTTTCAGCGGCAAGCGCCAACCAGTTAGATTTGGCGAGAGTCGTGGTGGAAAGAATTGTCATGGCACGGGTATACCACAATGCGCTCTATCTAAATGAAGATGGAGATGTATATAGGGACCAGCTTTTTCACGGTCATATCAATAAGTTGGCAAAGGTCGTAACTTCAAATCACAGGGACCTACGCATTTCAAAAGTTTATCATTACGAATGCCCCTGGTCATGGGCGCAGGCTGAATTGGCTGTGATATCGGCGTATAAGACTCCTAGGGATAAGTTGCAGTGTGTATTTTGTTGCGCGACTACCATCATGAATCTCTTCTCCATGGCGTCGGAAAGAGGCATACTTGCTGCCGACGATCTGACTCCCGTGCTGGTCTTCAGGTATGTCATAATCAAGGTATGCGATTGAAAAGAAAATTGTGATTTTAGCAAGAAGAGTGATTGTTAACGTGTGCTTAATTTCAGACTAATCCGCCGTCGTTGTATCGACTGTTCAATATGTAGACAGCTTTTACGGGAATCGATTGGAGGGAGAAGAACAATATTGGTGGACGCAGTTCTGCGCCGCGATCGAGTTAAAACAATGGATTAACAGTTTCTCAAGAGTATCACGATAAATAAGATTAGATTCGATGCTGGATATAATGTAGAAATGTATCATAATCATAATTTGACGATTTCATAAAGAAGAAGACCAATATCTTGTGTAAAGCTAGCTGAACAGTTCTATGCTTCCAGTATCAATTAAAATTCTTAAATAGCCTCTTAAATAGTTTAACTGTTAGTTCTTTCGCACGTTATTATGTAACATTAGCAAAGACTGAATCAGATTATACGTAAAGTGTGGCTTTATCTTTATTTGTAACTCTATTGTACAATGTCACAGGACATCAAAAAAAAAAGAAACGTTTAGATATTCTATAATTTATGTACAATACAGAACTTATAGAGAATTGATAACCATTTAGCAGGATAAACTGTGTTGGCGTACTCTTTCTACATGCGCACCTTCCTCAAGAGCCGAGACTCGAACCAGATCCGTGAAAAATATCGCCAATTTCGTAGAGCTTTTGTACAGTTTTACTTTAGGAATATCGCGAGAGAAAGAAAGACTTCGGAGATTTTTATCTGAATCGATCGACATAAAGAGAGAGCTTAGTAAAGAAGCTATTAGCTTTCGAGAATTTAAACGCATAATACTTTGTTATAATACTATGAGCGAATTAGTTTACGTCACTCTGTCAAGTTTTAATATTAAATTACTAATAATATATCGATATCGGTAGTTTAATAATAATACATTTAAAAGCGCTCAATTTAAAAGTAGGGCAATTCTAATAAACGACTGTAAAAAAAATTCAAGGTGGAACGCAATGGACAATCCGGTTGCTCTGACATGCTAACTTAAATGGCAAAAAGTACTTCTCAGCGGTAATGACATTTGAGTCTCTTTTAATTGGGTTGTGGCAGGGCGTTTGAGATAACCTGCTCTTCACCCTGCACAGCTGGTATATCTTTACAAACTTAATTAGCAACTATTGCTTATAGCTACAGGCTTATTAGCCTGTATATTTATTTATTTCAGTATAAAATCATTTTTAAAACGTTCATATTAATTCTGATTGCAGACGGACCTTCGGGAACACTAGCGCCTTCTTCTTTTAACATGAATAACTAAAAATTTATATTTCGGCTAATTACCGAGTTTATAAATATTTAATTAAAATTATCTGGGTGACTCACAAACCTTTTTAATCACACTTCATAACTCTTCATACAAAATACAAACGATTCCGTATAAAAACTTTTATTAATTTATCTATTTCGGCTAAATGCATGGTGTAAAAATAATTAATTAATTACAATTAAACAAATGACTCACAAACCTTTTCAATTGCACTTCAAAAGTCTTCATACGAAATACAAATGATTTCATATGGTAGATTCTTTCCCGGACATTCATTTCCGGTCAAATACATACGAATATCGCTATCGCCTATTGTGCAAGGGGCTTGTTAGTAACGCGCCTTAAACAGTTAAATACTTTTAAGGTTATTGGGCTAGTACCATATGAGTCAATATAAGGTCTAAATTTTATTTTAAGAAAAACAATTTTTATGGATATATTCTAGATACTTGTATAATTACTGGTTTTATAATGTAACTTTTCATTCGATTATGTATCAATTTATCTACTAATAAATGTAAACAGTTCAAGATTTGACTTCAGTTGACATTCGTACAAAAGAAATGTCGCGACATTGCATTTCTTTGCTGTAGGCAGCTATAATGCCAGTGCCATGTGTTTGAGTGAGGTTATTTATTGTGTTTATGTTGAAAAATAATGGAAGGTAACAAACAATTTCGATAACGGGAGATTTGCTTGCAAAAGAATAGTGCTGTGAAAAGAAAACACTACACGGCGCGGCGTTGCCACATGTTCACGTCGCGGCTGATCGAAAGGCCGACAAGAAACGCGACAATTCATCAACTTTTGATTGAATTTTTGGCCTTATTATACGTCAACGTCGTTTTGTCTTATACTTAACAAGTGCTAGAAGAATCAAATAATGTTATTTTCAGTTTTTTGAACTTGTTTCTTTACAGACAGTGAGTGAAATCCTCGAAAAATGTATGTTTTCGGTACAATTTCCCGTAAAACCTATGTTAAAAATGCCAACTTTGAGATTTAATATCTCAAAAACTAGACGTCAGATCTTCTCAAAATTGCAAATTTAAGGGTCCATATACCTCAGTAGGTCTAGAAAATAGGTGATTTTTGTGAATTTTTTGTGGAGAAAGTGAACAAAATAAATCATTCAATATTTTTGGATTATATTTATGATACTTTTAAGTATATAGTTATAAAATTTTTTTAGCCCATTTAAATAATTTGGCGAAGCGGAATACTGGGCAACGCGCGGAATAGGTTGCTCCATGGCGGAAGTCCTCCAGGTCGTAAAATGTGTCTGAAACATCGAATCAATCGATTTTCCTGTTCAGTACAAGTGTCCCTATAGAGTAGAATAAAAAAAATTATTTTGAATAAAAATTCATAAAATAGCGGCAATTCAAAAAGAAAAATTAATTTTCACTATTTTTTCGATACTTTTTTGCTTATAAAAAATTAAATATTGCATATATCGATATGATTGTAGTCTACTCTATAGGGACACTTGTACTGAACAGGAAAATCGATTGATTCGATGTTTCAGAAACATTTTACGACCTGGAGGACTTCCGCCATGGAGCAACATATTCCGCGCACAGGTCGCCGTTGCCCAGTATCCCGCTTCGCCAAATAGGCTGACAAAATTTTTATAACTACTTAAAAGTATCATAAATATAATCCAAAAATGTTGAATGATTTATTTTGTTTACTTTCTCCTCAAAAAATTCACAAAAATCACCTTTTTTTTGGACCTACTGAGGGATATGAACCCTTAAGTGTATTTAGGTTTTCTTTATAATATATTTTTAATTCAGATTTTTTTCTTTGACATGCTCTGATGGCCCAATAACCTTAAAGCGCGTCATCTAACCTACATAGGGTTATTAACTTTTAATGATGGTTAACCTTTAATTGGTGGTCCGAAATCACACCCAACTTTAAGAATTTTTCTTTGGTGTTTTTTTAACGGTTAACACCAAAAGTTGAGTGTATTTTTCCATAAGGGTAGAATCTACTTTTTCCAAGTCCACATACATATATTTGTTATTTATTTCAGAATCAATTAAAATCCGTTCTAAGTACCTAGCATTATACGCTTTTTCGTTAAAAAAAACGTATGTATTTTTGGCATTTCAAAATCAACTGTATTTATTTACTTTAGAATTATTAATTTGTAACGATGCGCCCCAAAACGCATCATTCCCGGCAAGCATCAGCCGGATGCCGCCCGGCCGAACACCCGCCGGGCGAGAAAAGGCACGGTGTGCCCCTTTTAAACTATCAATCTCGCGTATCAGTCCGCAAACGGACTTAGCGCGGCAACCGACTCGAAGCGCCGAGCGGTGCCGAAAACGGCCGAGAGCCACCGAACGCAATCGCGGCGTCGGGGCGCCGTACTTCCCGAACGCTTCACCGCTCCATCCCGGCGCGCGCGATTGCCGTCACGTATACCCCCGCCACGCCGACACGCCACCGCGGGCGTATATAAACCGAGCAATGTTGCTAGGTTTTAGATTCCGCCGTGAGCCAGCAAACCGATCCGACCGATTCTCCGCTGCTCACGGATCCCGAAATCCCACAGTCGAACAACCAGGAGGTAGAGAGTATTCTCTGCCTCTGCCGAGTGAAGCATTTAGGCGGTTGACTCGAACTTCCATACGAACACCTGTGACACCGGAGTGAACCAGGGTAAGAGAGTTCTTCTCTTACTCGCCAAGGGTCTTGGCCACCCGGTGCCGCCTCCCGCCTACACGAATCGATGCGCCAGGAGATAGAGGCCGGTATTCATAGTTATTTAAGACCGTCTTAAGTTCAATCTTAAGATGTCATGAACCAATCACAGAGCCGTATTAGCGTCTTAAGACATTACTTAAGACGATCTTGAAGACTATGAATACCAGCCAGAGAGTACTACTTCTCTATCTCCGCTAAGGGTCTTAGCCGCTCGATATCACGTCCAATCGCGATCCAGCGCCTTACGCGCTCACTGCCGCCGCTATCCAAACCTGCGATACCGCGTCACCCGCGCCGAAATCACACACCGTACTTCAGCGAGCCCGCACGCCCGCCGATCCGCGAAACTCCGCGATCTCCGTGTATCGTTGCTTTACCAGGCGTCCGCAAGCTCCGTGCTATCTGTATATCAAACTCCGCGATACACCGCCGTTGTAACCGCCTCCGCGATCTATTATACTCGTTCCCATCAACTCCGCGATCACTGTAAACCGCCGCTATCGTAGCAGCGACCGCGATCTTTTGTACATATTCACCGCTCCCGCGAGCATCTCTATGTATTCACGCATAATTGAATAAACCTTATTTTGTTTTGTTATATTTTAACCGAGTCTTGTGTCTTCCTCCGCGCCTACTCCGAACCCTGACCAGCCGCGAGCTAAATCCGCGCTTCGGAAGCTAGGTTGTTTTAAATTGAAATCTATTCCATGTCTTTATTCCGTACAATATTTGTATAATGTCAATCAGTTATACTTTTATTTATAGTTAGAGTCCTATATAAAGAGAGAAGTGACTTCAGACCTCCACCATCACATCCAACACCGCCATATTAGGACCGCCCTAGTTCTGTTAGACAGATCAAACTCCACTACCTAACTTAACCAGTACCTAAAAAACAACGTTCCAATATTCGATGTCATATGGCCAGTCTCTGATTAAAGGGTTTCTAGTACTGAAAATCTATATCTATACGTCACATACTTTTCTGTACTCTCAATAAATATCGGTACGCAGCCTAAATACTAGCTGTAAATATCGAAATATATTAACTCCATTTTCCACTGCGGTTTCAATATGGCTGCTTCAATTAGGTGGGGGCATCACCAATCAGAAATTGCGACGCCGGAGCCGCTTCTCTATTTATATAGAACTCTAGTGGGAGTGAGACAAAGCTATAAGTGGAAGTGAGACGAATCACAACATCCCGTGAGAAGTACGAGAGGCTGTCTCTCTTGATCGTTCGCATAATTCTCTGTCAGAGTGCAGCTCCACGTAGAGAAAAAAACGGAACGGAAAGCAAGCACAGTGGGGGGTAGCTAATCAGAACATTCTCAGATAGCAAGTTGCCCGCAGGTTGCTGTCAATTTGCTTAAAACTGCTCTACTTGAGTTGCCTTCAGTGTTGAGGAAAGCGGTTTCCAATTTTGCCTATTGGATTGACGACTTTTATTGCCACCAATAAGTTATGAGCAACTTGACGACAACAATTGCCCTCTTACGAACTGAAAGTATAATAAGTTGTCGGAAACCACAGAGCAACATGACGGAAACAGTTTCCGCTTAGAATTTTAATCCGATAAGTTGTCAATAAACTGGCGGCATTTTTAAGGAAACCGTTGCCGTTAAAAAAGGATTTTTCTGGAAGGTTCTGTAGAAGTAAATTATTCCTTTCTACAGAAATTTATTATACATATATATTTATTATACAAGGTATCCCAATATTGCCGATTACGGTTAATACAGTGGATAAAAGATGAAATTCTGTGATAAAAATGTCTCACGAACTTTTCGATGTGATAGTAATTTAATTATGGTTATTTTTTTATTGAAGCATGGCTTTGATGGTACGTACATTAAAATTCAGCGCAAGAAGGGGTCAACCGCGTGATGACATGTTAACAACGCACAGTCACGCCACTATTTTTTTTGGCCCTACATTGCGCTGAATTTTAATATACCGCCATGCTTTAATAATTAACCATATTATATATATTAACCATTGAATCGAAAAGTTTATTTGACATTTTCGTTTTAGATTCATTGTATCCTCTATCCACTCTAATACTAAACTTGATTGCTATTATTTGGATATTCTAAGATATATTGGGCAGTGTTAAAATGACTAATAATTTTAGTATTCTTTTCATTTAATTGATAAGTATATATATATATATATATATATATATATATATATATATTTAAATACACATATAAAATACCATATATATAATTAATTTCTTTATATTAGTAACATTGGAATCGATTTTTTCCTCTATTGAATCCAATCGTTCATTTGTTAATTTAAAATTAATTAATTACAATTAGTAATATTATAAAGCAAAATTATATTAAGGTGGTTCATGCATTTAGGTGATATGTACTTAGCCCGGAAAATTTAATATGAAATGAAAGATTAACGTTCTTCGAGTGTGTCTGTAAAATTTCGGATTTTTTAACCGATTGGTTCCGGAGATATATGTCCGTAAATTTTGCCAATTTAACGCGATGGAGGGACCCCTTATCCGAAAAACGAGGTTAAAGTGCTTATGCTGCAAAAATTGCAATACTTCAAAACTAGATAAACGAACCAAAAACTGACGAAACGATGCAATAAACATTTTGCAAGATACTGGATGAAAGCCCGAGTTCATTGACCGTACCATATATTAATAAAACGTAATTTTTGATTGACTAAATCGACAACACGAAACTGACGGCTGGACTCGAGCGGCATTAGCGGCAGCTTGGCATGTGTCAGCTGATGAGTATAGCGCATATCTCAAAACATTCGTTTACTATGTTCTGGACGCTGAATAAAGCAAAGGGTGAAATAAAAATATTCGTCCATTTCTGAAAAAAATTAAAATTAAGTTGCATCAAGATCTGCAATGCTGAATAAATACAAGTTTCAATACAATGAGGTTATAAAATGTCCAAATAATTTTAACATGCATCATTTATTCGTTGCCGCGCTGCTATTGTACATATATTCACACGGCTCACAACTCTAGTAAAAGATGTGACTTTTGTCTCAATATTTTAATTACGTAGAGGTCGTATAACATTAAAGATGTCATAAATAATAAATCTAATTATATGCTGATTTTTACGGACAAAAATCACACTTATTTATCACTAATAAAAATAGTTGCCTATTTGACTTGCAAGTACTGCATGAACCACCTTAAGTTGGTAAAAATGTCAGGATGTAATATTCAACGGTAACAGTTCAACTATTTGTTATTTTAATATTTAATATTTCATATTTATTGAAAGGACAATGTTAAAAAAAGCCGATTTTTTGCCGCTCGGGGAAATGGATAAAATCTATTCCATACGTTTTCCATACATAAATACAAATCAAAAATGCACCTAAGGCCGTCTTGGGGAAAACTTTTGATAAGCTGTTTAAATTGCTAAATAAGGTGTTAAACGGGATCACTTTTCAGTTTTTAACGTTGATCAAAAAGCAATAAATTGAGATTCTTTGCGAGTTCTCACGGCTTTAAATAATCTGTGATGATGAATGGAAGGTATTTATGGTAGTTCTGAGCTTTAGAGTTTATTATGCTTTCCGTATAGGTCGAAATCTCGGAGGATAATCATCTTTTTGCGGAAAAAGCAGTCAAATGGCGTCCGGAGGAACAGTGCTGACCTCAGGATTCAGAAGCTGAGAGCCTCAAGCTAGGACTTAGGCCGGTATTCATAGTCGGTTCTTATATTTAAGACCGTCTTAAGTACAATCTTAAAACGTCATAAACCAATCACAGGCCGGTATTCATAGTCGGTTTTTATATTTAAGACCATCTTAAGTACAATCTTAAGATGTCATTAACCAATCACAGAGCCGTATTAGCATCTTAAGATATTACTTAAGACGGTCTTGAAATAAGATCTGATTATGAATACCGGCCATAGTCTTCAAGATCGTCTTAAGTAATGTCTTAAGACGTTAATACGGCTCTGCGATTGGTTCATGACATCTTAATAAGATTGAACTTAAAACGGTCTTAAATAACTATGAATACCGGCCACATAGTATTAGCATCTTAAGACATTACTTAAGGGGATGCTGGAGCCGTCTGTTTTACCGGCATTTTTTGTCGGCACGTAGCGTCGTATTAATTTGACAGAATTAAAAATCCTTCTCCAGAATTGCAGTACATACATTAATGATTCGGGGGAACTCTGATTTTATATAGAAAACGAGAAAAAATTACGGAAGTACAGATTTCCTTATCCTACTTTTATCCCAATATGGCGTCTCGAGTTGCGGCGAGCTGTCAGCTCGTCACAAGATGTATTTCATATAAGAGATATACCATTGGTACGAACGCGAAAACAAGTTCCCCCGAATTGCACAACAAGAAAAACATCGATAAACCCTCCAAATCAAGATTTGGAAGCGTAATATAAAAGTATAATGTCGACGTGCATCGTGCGTATGTGTGCGTGCAATGTAGCGTGCTATCCTTGTCTATATCTTTGTCTATACAAGAACAGATATAGTTCGCCGGTCTTCTTTACCGACGCCGATCGAGTTCGGCTACGGCTCCAGCATCCCCTTAAGACGGTCTTGAAATAAGAACCGACTATGAATACCGGCCTTAATGAGCTACCCTTATGAAAAAATACACTCAAATTTTGGTGTTAACCGTTAAAGAAACACCATAGAAAAACCCTTAAAAAGCGGTCCGAAATCACCCAACTTTTTAAGGGTTTTTCTTTGGATGATGGTTAACCCAGGTTAACCTTCAAGTGATAGTTAACGTTCAATTTATGGTTAATCCTTAAAAATGACGGTATAAACTCTAAAAATATAAACCCTCAAATAAAAGTAACACCCAAAGAGAATAAACCCCATATTTAAATGTTCTCAATTTGCTTCCGCCGATAATACATACCCGCAAAAGAGAACATCACCACACACTATGAAAAGTTTATATATATATATATATATATGGGACATTCCACGTCACTGAGACAGAGCTATGCCCAAAATTTGTCACGACCAAAAAAATCCTGGGCTCAAAATGTTCGTACTCTCATGTACTTTCGAAGGTCACATTTTGCTTGCGGAAAATTCAAAATGGCGGTCAATAGGGAGCCCATTAACCCCATTAAATATCACATTTCATCCGGAAAATTACGATCCTCAAAATTTGTCACGACCAAAAAAATCGTTTTAGGGCTCAAAATGTTCGTACTCTCATGTACTTTCAAAGGTCACATGGCGTTTGCGGAAAATTCAAAATGGCGGATTAAATATGGCCGTAATGCAGAAATGTTACTTGATTCGGATGAAACTCGGTACTAGGGAGTTTTCGAGGTCGCTAATTCCGAATGTGAAGTCGAAATTTAGAAATTCAAAATGGCGGATTAAATATGGCCACCCGTAATGCAGAAATGTCACTTGATTCGGATGAAACTCGGTACTAGGGGGTTTTCGAGGTCGCTGATTCCGAATGTAAAGTCGAAATTTGGAAATTTAAAATGGCGGATCCAATATGGCCGACCGAAATGCAGAAATGTCACTTGATTCACGTGAAAAAAACTGTCGCTTCAGTAGCGCCAAAATCTGTCGCTCTGAGACTGACAGGATAGTTTAAATGATTTTATGGTACCTTCTTTTAAAAATACGTGTTTGTAGCTATAAATTCGTATTCAACGACAGAAGAACCACCGGAAAAGCAATTCTGTAAAAGCATGTACGGCTCTCATCGCCTCCTTTCGTGTTATTATTAACTAACTAAACTATTTATTACTTCAAGGAAAAATCGTAATAATAGTTATAACAATCACTGCAAAATTATTGTTAGGGACTTTTTTGCATTTCGGACGGCCATATTAGATTCGCCATCTTGAATTTCTTAATTTTGACTTCACATTCGAAATTAGCGACCTCGAAAACCCCCTAGTACCGAGTTTTATCCGAATCAAGTGACATTTCTGCATTACGGGCGGCCATATTTAATCCGCCATTTTGAATTTCTAAATTTCGACTTCACATTCGAAATTAACGACCTCGAAAACCCCCTAGTACCAAGTTTCATTCAAATCAAGTAACATTTCTGCATTACGGGCGGCCATATTTAATCCGCCATTTTAAATTTCCAAATTTCAACTTTACATTCGAAATTAGCGACCTTGAAAACCCCCTAGTACCGAGTTTCATCCGAATCAAATGACATTTCTGCATTACGGGCGGCTATATTTAATCCGCCATTTGGAATTTCTAAATTTCGACTTCACATTCGAAATTAACGACCTCGAAAACCCCCTAGTACCGAGTTTCATCCGAATCAAGTGACATTTCTGCATTACAGGCGGCCATATTTAATCCGCCATTTTAAATTTCCAAATTTAGACTTCAGATTCGGAATCAGCGACCTCAAAAACTCCCTAGTACCGAGTTTCATCCAAATCAAGTGACATTTCTGTATTACGGGCAGCCATATTTAATCCGCCATTTTGAATTTCTAAATTTCGACTTCACATTCGGAATTAGCGACCTCGAAAACCCCCTAGTACCGAGTTTCATCCGAATCAAGTGACATTTCTGCATTAAGGCCATAATTACTCCGCCATTTTGAATTTTCCACAAACGCCATGTGACCTTTAAAAGTACATAGGAGTACGAACATTTTGAGCCCTAAAACGATTTATTTGGTCGTGACAAATTTTGAGGATTGTAATTTTCCGGATGAAATGTGATATTTAATGGGGTTAATGGGCTCCCTATTGACCGCTATTTTGAATTTTCTGCAAGCGCCATGTGACCTTTGAAAGTACATGAGAGTACGAACATTTTGAGCCCAGGAACGATTTTTTTGGTCGTGACAACTTTTGGGCATAGCTCTGTCTCAGTTGACGTGGAATGTCCCATATATATTAGGGTGATTAAAAAAAAAACCCTTTTTTTTATTTTTTGCGACGCACCCCAAAATATCAAAGTTTACCTAAAAAAAGAATTTTCCTCAAAAGTTGAGCAAAATCGAACAAGTTTTAGAGGTCGCTACCAGCAATTTTCAATATTTTCGATTAAAAAATCAGTTTTTTTTTCAAATGTTCAAAATTGCATGACTTTTCGATTTTTAATAAGAGGCATGAAATTTTCAGGGAATCTTCGTCAATTTATGTAGTTTATGAATATCGAGTTAGAAAATTTATTTTCGGAAACAATTTTTTTACGTTTTTTTTGTTTATAATAAAAAAATAATCGTCTATAACAAATAGGCGCCAGCGATCTGTGCCATGGTTTTGATTTTAAATTACATCTAGGTAATCCAAAAATACATTTCAATAATCAAATGCTTCAACACCGGTGAATTTGTTGCTGAAAATTTGTTTAAACAACAAATTCAAAAAACCGCGTTACCCGTAATGTAGAAATAACGCATGTCATAATCTTTATTTAGATGTCTGTATTGCATTCCAACTTTTGTTGTCGAATTTAAGTTGATAGAATAATAAATTATCCAAATGCTACATATTCAATAATTTTTTGTTACAACATCAACTTCTTTTCTGCCTATCAAGAGACACGGTAGCGTCTCGTGCCAAGTACACGCGGAGCGAGACCGACCGTGACTCTTATACCCGTGACGCGACGGGTTGCGAGTACCCGAGATGTTGAGATCTCGATAACGAGTGAACGGATCAAGTTCTAAGTAGGCTTGATCGATAGCTTGGGGTCCAATAAGGGGGGGGGGAGTTTCTCTTATAATATTCCGCTACGTGCCCTACGAGCGGAGATATTGCGACGCAAAGTCCAAATGTGAAAATTTTAATATTAAGATACTTCTTCTTCTACTTCTCCTCCTAACGCCGACGTCTTATATGACATATATGTAATCAGAAATGTCACTTTCACTTTTTCGACGCTGGCGGCGCAGGTATCGCCAGTTTCGATATCGCGCGCGTATTTCGAAATTAGGTCGATAGACTTATCGGTCAGGAGGAAGATTTCTATTTAGATAAATTAGGTATATATATAATATA